>NW_015112887.1:294573-361962 GCF_001443285.1 Poecilia latipinna
GCCGGGGGGGGCAAACTCTCCCAGTTAAACCCCTGGAAAAAAAAAAAAAAAAAAAAAAAAAGAAGCAAAGTAACACAGGTGTACAAGGAATGCATCTATACTTTCCATTCTTACCAATTTTCCTTCAGGTGGTATTTGCACAGAGGTAACGCAGAAACAATCTGGCGCAGGCAACACAGACAATTATGTAATCAAAGACAACCCCAAATACCTTTAGACTTAAATCATCATTTTCCTTGGTTCCAGCTATAATCCACTTCTTGTCAGGTGAAACAAGGAGTACGTTAACTTTGACAGAGTCACACACCATTAGACTTGACTTTTTAGTCAAAGTCAAATCAGCCAGTGTGCAAATTGATCCCTGGCCAGTTCCAACCTGGAAAAGAAGATGATGTCAGAAAACAACAACAACAACAACAACAAACGCTACACGATCACCAAGGAGATTGTGGGGGTACTTACAGTCAGGAACCAATCATTGTTGATGTTGTACTGCAGTAATGTACAGTGTGAGGATGCAGTAGAAAAAGAGCCCAGCTCCTGACCAGTCTGACCCTGCCAGGTCTTAATGAGGCCTGTAGAGTCTGATGTGATAACAACTTCCTCCTTCTCATCAGCTACAATCCCTGTCAAAGGATTCTGCACAGGACTACACCACAGGCTCTCACCCTGAGAAACAAAACGGGCATAAAAATCATGGCACAAAGAGCCCAACAAGGGTCACTGTTTAGACTTCCAATGATTAATTCAAAGTGTGATTGCAGAAGGAAAATCAAACACTGTCATTTAAATGTGAGCATTAGCAGCATCTCCCCTATTGCTAAAGCTATAGAAAGGTTTTTATGTTGTTATTTTTTTGTATTTATTTTAATGGAATACCCACAGTGGGAAATCCTTTTTTAAACCAACTTGTAGAAGATAAATGCAAATGTATATGCATCACCAAACAAAAATTGGATTTAAGCCATTAAGCACTTCAAAGGCCACTTTTATTATAACTATCAAGCAAGAGACTGTGACAGGCAAGAAGAACACCTGTTAATGGGTAGAATATGTTAAGTGGTAAGTGAACATTTTGTCCCCTCAAACTTGATGTGTTTGAACAGAGGTAGTCAAAATCCTGCGTCCTGCATGTTTTTAAATGTTCTGCTTGGTTCAACACACATAAATCCAATGAGTGGTTCATAAGGGGCCTTCTGTATAACTTCTTATAGTTATCATAAAGAATGAAAATTTGAAAAATTTTGACTTGGCCCAAATTGTGATGGTCTGACAACTGCATGAGAGCATCTACAAAACTGCATCTCCTGAGGGGCCTTGCTGATCTGCATTGGCAACATTTGTTCCACATACTCCGATCAATCAGATAAGCTACTGTAGCTCAAACTACTGAAGAAATTAATGCTGGATCAAACAACGTAAAGCAGTTTACAGCATACAGGGCAGGATACTCCAGGACAGTCATAATGCTATGCTAGACAGGTGTATGTCTACTGTGCATGAGTGATGTTACTGAAGGAGAAGCACTGACTTTTTGGATGTTCCATGCCCGAACTGTCCCATCAGTGGACGCGCTGCAAGCAACAGCACTGCTCTTGGACAGGTCTGGCAGCAGGTATGAATTGCCCTGCAGGTACACCAGGCCGACCACCCTGCCTGAAGAACAAGATGTTTGACACACAGGTTAGAAAAGAAGCATAATGAAGTCATGCCAAGGATATTCCTAATGAACAGGGGTGGAAAAATGCATACCTGTATGGCCTCTCAAGCTTTTGCATGTGTAATTTCCCGTCCGACCTTCTGTCATGTTCTTCTCCAGGTGGGAACGCCGCAGGAAGTATCTCTTCCACGAGTGATTGACCTGGTCACCGCTCAAGGCGGCAAGGTTACAGAAACTCCAACGCTGCATGCACATCCTCCTGAGGAGAACATAGGTGTTTGGACGCATTTATTATTTTTCAACAACTACTGCAAATAGTGGACTAAAAGGGAAGTAGCATTATGAAGTTTACAGTATGTGGATGAAAATATTAATCTGATCATCAGACATCAGCATGGTATCGAATCAAAACGACAATAACACAGCTCTGGATTTGTAAACCTTTAGACCAAATGTGAATGGAGATTAAATGTGGGCAATCTATTGCTGTTTTCTTAGTGAGCGATGTTCCACAACTTGTCACAGGATGAAAATATTATAATCAACCCCTCTTATATTTAATCACCAGGATCTTGCATTTTTCGACTGGTATTTGGACATTTCATCAACGGCAACAAGCTTGAAGTCTTTTAGGCTTGAAGGTTTCCCCCAACTCTTTACCTTCAGCCACAGACTGTGTGTCAGATTCAAATCAGAATTTGTCCTGGGGCACTTCTAAGTATTACTATTACTTCAAAACAAAAGAAACAGGTAGTGTAAACTTAAATCTGCCAGGTGTATTAATTATATTGGGTTTAAAAGTAGCTATTAAATAAGAACCAAGAGGCAGACAAGGAAAACAGAAGAGTGCTAAGAATAGAACCCTGAGGTACTCCAGAGTGTGATGGGACTCCGACTAAGTACTGCTAACCAGAATGGACAGAGAAACATTCATTTTGACACCTGCACACAATTAAAGGCGAGAAGAATCTTATGGACACACAGACAACAATGTTCCTGGAACAAGCAGTTAGAAAGTAGATCAATAAAATGTATAAAACAAACAAAAAAAAACTAGAGTAGCATTTTTATGTATGCTACTGCACAGTATCACATGATTGAAAATCAGGTAGATCTTTTTTTTTTTGCCATGAAAACCCAAATACTAGATATAACAAATAATAACTCACCTCCATAACCAAGGAGTCTCTGCAGCTTCATGCCAGTCCTGAGAAATACAGTTAAAAAAAAAAACTAAACTTAGTTGTTTACGCGATGTGATTGTTTCTGCCACTTCCGGAAGCGTGAAGTCTTACCTTGCATACAGTAGAAGCGCTGATTAAATCATCCTCGCTCAGAAATGTGAAAATGTGAATAAGACAGTCACCGATAAGATGTGGATGATGGAAATCCATACCAACATCAGTTTTCACAGCCTGTAGAGATTTCACAGATAGAGAATCCGTACGTAAAAACACAAACTACGGAAAGCGCAAAGGAACTACGCAGTTCTTTATTGCAGAGCCTTTATTTCGCCACCAGATGTCACCATTGTAGAAGGTTGGCGCCAAAAAGGGACACGCACACGCAGAAGCCCCCCCACTGGATCCATAAAAGTGGAAAATAGAGGCGTTTTCATGTATAAACACGAGTAAAATAAAAGTCAAATCCATTCGTGATAAAATTATTAATTTCACAAATGCTGACTCAAAATATCAGCTTACCAGAAGAGTAAACAGAGAAGGCTATTATTCTATCAGAGTTAGTGCTTGAAGATCATAACAGAGTAATTAAAGCCGTGATTATTCCTGGCTTTTGCTTTGTGCTTCTTGGCAGGTGTGGAAACATTTTGTTAGTTGCGGTGAAACAAACACATGCGCATGACACGCTGACTCATAATAAGCCGAATTAATTGCAGTTCCAATCAGTCACGGTGATTTCTCAGCAGAGGAGTGTGCGAAAGTACAAAACATAGGGAGAGCAGGAGAGACTGTACGTGTGTGTGTGTGTGTGTTGAGAGTCACCCCTGGCGGGATTCTTCAGCAAGGGCCCCTTGTCTCCTGTGAACACGCCCCAGATAGATGAGGCAGATATATAACCAAGACCTGCGGGTAGCAGAGGAACTGTGAGAAAGAGATAATCGCACTTGCTCACCCCCAAGGGCTACCTGTGACACCCTCGCAATGACAAGAGGGCCAATCCAGAGGGGGCCTCGCCAGGGGAGTTTGGATGCTGTCCCGCTTGGTTTGTAAAAAGTCCTTCGGGCTTCTTCAATTTTTGATGCTTTTCGTGGTTTTGGACTTCCCCCTGGAGTTACCTGAGCTGTGGTCGAGCGGAGAACAGGAGCGAGGCGCTTTATTAAAATCAGCTCTGCAGATCCGTGCATGAAACTGAAAGCTGGGCCGCAATGAGCCGGAGAACACGACGTTGGATTTTAAGAGTTTTGCTTTGTTTAGGGATTGTTTACCTCAAAATTGGGTAAGGATCGTTTATTCAGTTTCTGATCAGCAAATGAAGAACAATGTCCCAGAAAGATAAGACTTTTAACAGGAATAATAGCAGCTTTCAAGGGGTTAAAACACATAACACTTAGGTCTTTATTTTCTCCAAAACAGGTAGCTGATTAATGAATACCATTATTATAGAAGCGGGCGCTTTTACTTTACAAAAGCCTACCTGTAAATTATGCAAAAAAAAAAAAAAAAAAAAAAAAAAAAGCTCCCGGAACTAGGCTACATAATGTAACTAAAATACCTAAACAAGAACTTTTATTACGATTTACCTGTTTCATGGGTTGGGCATGTTCATATTTTTTGTAATAATACGTGATTCGAGCAGACTCTCAGTTCTATCCTTTTTTGTTTGTTTGTTTGTTTGTTTTTTTGTTTTGTTTTTTTTTAATTATTATTCGCAGTGGATTTTCGTCGGTGGTGGCCCTTGGTGCGAGTATAATCTGTAACAAGATCCCTGGTTTGGCTCCCAGACAACGGATTATCTGCCAGAGTCGCCCCGATGCCATTATCGTCATCGGAGAGGGAGCACAAATGGGCATCAACGAGTGTCAATTTCAGTTCAAAAACGGGCGCTGGAACTGCTCTGCTCTTGGAGAGAGGACTGTCTTCGGAAAAGAGTTGAAAGTGGGTATGTTGCTGTCTGTTGACGTTTGTTATTAAATATTAAAACATGTATACACTTGATGATTGTGAGCTCGTTTTAGGGGTCATTTATGATAAATCCCATTCTTAACATTTTGCTCTGTTATCACTTCCACTATAAAAGTGAGCAATATTTGATAAAAAAAAAAAAAAAAAAAAAAAGACAGAAGTGAACTTTAAAATTTGGACTGACTCATAAAATGATCGATGTTTTTCCCTTGATAAAACAGAAATTGTTTGAGCTGGATAGGCATCACTTTTCATATACCCTAGATGGTGTTTCTCCAGTTGATAATTTGCTCTTCAAACTTTTCTTGTTATGAATAACACAAATAGCTATTGCACCTGTAAGCATCCCTTAGGAGTCAGTGTTGTTTACACCAGGCCTAGTTGCCCTTTATTTTTCTCCGAGGAGGGACTTTCTGAACATGTATAAAAGGTATTGTGAAGCCAGTGTTGGAACAAAGCTCTTCAGAATGTTGGCAACCTTTCTTTTCATCCAGTCAAGGTCTCTAGAGGCACATTTTCCCTGGTCTTTATCCCGTCTGGTGATGGGTGCCGTGGCTCTCACTGTAAGGATGTAGAGCTTACCACGGGTATAAATTACACCGAGCAACAACTCAGAGCAAAGCAAGTGCTAAATAAGAGACAGAAATTATTTCAAGTCAGTATTCCTGCTGCTGAGATGGACAAACTCGAAGGGGTTGATGAAATTACAGCTGGAGTTTTGTCACGTTTAAGGAAAGCTTTTCAGGGAAATTGCAATTGAAATAATGCCAGGAAGAGGAAGAAGTTTAGTTACCTCAGGTGGTTTTGTAAAACTGTTTTAGAAAGTACCAAAATATATTCTAGAAATGTTCCTCGTTCCACCTCAGATGAATATATTTAAATAAAAATATCCTAAATACAATAGGTGGCAGCTTGGACCAGCTGTTTGAGGCATTGTTGCCTTCTGCTGTTGCAAAAAGAGGATTATCTCTGTATTCTTTTGAAATGAAACAGTGCTGTTTGACAATCTGCTTTATGAATGGAGGGTCTTTTTAGCCAATCTGGAGTTTTTATTTTCCTTGTAGTCCTTGGTTTGGACAGCCATACCAAATAGATTGGTTTCACTGGTCAGATTAGCATAGGTAGTGAATAGTTTTAAATAGGTGGTATTGTTGATGCCCAGACGAAGGGGAGCTAGGCTGTTTGCAATTGCTCCCGAAGCAAAAGGAGAGATCAGCAAAGTGGCATAATGGTGGAAAACCTTACATTTGACTTATTTTTTGGCCTAAAATGAAAAAAAAAAAAACAAAAAAAAAACAACAACAACTTTTAGTTGTACTAAAGGTTTTGCTCTTTTTGTACTTAGAATTTTTAAATGGTGGCATCTTCTGTTGGACCTTTAGTACCAAGGCTGTACCTAGGTACCTTTAACCAATGATTTCAGATGATTTTGTACGTTCTAATCATAATCCACTGTAAAAACAAAATGCAGTTATAGGACTTCACGCATTGCACCTACCAGCAGGAGGTCACTTACAAGTATTTTAGGCTTCTGCACAGATAAGCAGGAACAGATAACTGATAAGATGGATGAAATTATACTTGAGATTTGAACTTTTTAATGAAAATTATTAATCACAGTGGTAACCAAAAATACCATTAGTTTGCATACAGTTACAAAATGGAAGTGGGAAGAGACAAAATGGGGATAAAAATGGAGAAGGGGAAGGGGTTAATTGGGACTACACTAAGCTGTGTTAGTTCAGAAGTTCATCACAGATAGTTCATCAGAAGTTCATCACCTGTACGTCCTCCTGTTGGAGGACGTACAGGTGACTGTACAGGCCTTGGATCTTACATCTTCCATCTCTCATTCACTCCATCTTTTGCGATGAACCCGTGCACTCGCGACTGAAGGGGAAAGAATTAACAACGGCGCAGTCTGCACTGACACACCTTCTTTTTTGGCTCCTCGCCCATCGAGTCCATAAAAACGTCCACATAATTAATGCCTCAATATTAGTTTTTTCTCCTTTCTTTCAATGGCAAGGGCACACATCCAAGATGTTTATCAAAAAACATGGCAGCTACACATAGTGAACGGTGTGGCAGGAGGAAGCACAAAGAAAGTATGATGTTTGTTTAGAGCAAATAGTGACAAGAGGAGTTTATTTACACATAGATATGATGGATGTCGTAATCAGCAGTTTCCTGTTTGCATTTTGATAAATCGCGGATTGGAAATTTAAAAGTAAAACACTCTTCTTGCTTATTGTGTTTAACAATAAACACTTTTATTCCATCACAGGGTGTTTTAAGATGGCTTTGCTTATGAGAGGGGATTTTATGATTCTTTGAGACCATAATTACTTTTCGCTTGGCTCATTACTGAGATATTGAAAATCTTTCTGCCAACCCTGTCTGTACTTCTACCAGACCTTCTGTCAAACCTTTACTTATTTTGCCAATATTTCCGTATGTGTAAATGATTTGTTAGCTGGAATTGGGGACAGATAACAGCAGGGTGAAGATTCTGACATCCCTATCTTGGGAGTGTACACACAATGTAGCGGCTTCCAAGAGGATCAATAGCCCTTCCTTGTCGACAACCCTCTTATTCATGCAGCTTTGTTGACTATACCGCTAGCAGACATTTTGGTTCATGGGCAGGACAGTTTCCAGGTTAGGTTTCAAAACACTGCAGCTCTTGAGTGATATGTCAGCAAGGCTGTGATGTAAGCATACAACTGGTTAATAATTGACCTCCCTCCTTACCTGTTTATTGTATTCACTTTAGCTGAAGGAGATACACCAATCACTTCAATATTTCACAGACAGTGTTATTGATCACCTTCTTTTCTGCTCCCCCAGGTAGCAAAGAAGCGGCATTCACCTACGCAATCATTGCTGCCGGGGTGGCCCACGCCATCACAGCCGCTTGTACGCAGGGCAACCTGAGTGACTGCAGCTGTGACAAGGAAAAGCAGGGTTTCTACAGCAAGGACCAAGGATGGAAGTGGGGAGGCTGCTCAGCAGACATCCGCTATGGATTAGGCTTCTCCAAAGTTTTCATAGATGCGAGGGAGGTCAAGCAGAACGCAAGAACGCTAATGAACCTCCATAATAATGAGGTGGGACGCAAGGTAAGGGACAAGAAGATGTACTCTATCCCAGTTCAAAGAGAAAATATACGCTAACACACCTATCTATAATAAGACCTTTCCAGCTTAACATGGATATTTTGGTAACAAGATTTTCCGCTCTATTTGCATATTTGCACCATTATTTGTGTGTGTGGGGGATTTTAGAAAATTTTCTAAAAGTTAAGTTTTTTTAAAAAACCATTGTGGTGTCCAGTCGTGGGCTGGATTTCAAAACAATAACTCAGAAGCTTAATTTCTATATGTACACTGTTGCTTTTTATGTGAGAAACTCCCACAACAGTGTCCTGATTCTGTTTACGTCAAACACCAAATGTTAGCTGAAGGACCTAAGGACCAGGAGCAAAGGGTATGAAAATTTGCTATACCGGTTTCAGGGAATCTATATCCCAACGCTACTTTAGCTGTGCTCAGAATGTTATTGGAAATTTTTATGTAGTTATTGTTAATTATGGCATTGCTACCTACTGGCTTAGCATTTACTACAGCACTTTTGATTCACCCAGCTATGTAGGCATATATTTCTGTTAAGAATGGTGAAAAGATGTCAGTTTGAAAAAGAAAGTAATGTAGTTGGCACCCGAGTTTTTGTAAGAAGAAAAAAAATAGATTTTTATAAAGTAGTGTCCAGATGTCAGGAGACAACATCGAGCTTTAATACAGGACTTTCTGATGCTTTGCATGTAAAAAAGCACAGCAAGGTTGGAACCACTTTTATATGGACAATATTGAACATTTGATCACGTTTATTCTGGATTTGGTCCCAATAAACATTATATGGAAACTTAAGATATTTTTTTACAGAAAGGCAAAGATAAACGTAGGGTAAAATCATTTTGTTTTTCTTTTGATTTTTTTAAAAAAAACTTTATATGTGGCCTACATGTGTGAAATAGATATCCGGTGATTTTTAGAATCAATGACACAACTCTGTTTTCCCTTAAACCTCAAATGTAAGTATAAGAAGTTAAATATTAAAAGAAAATGGTGAACAGTGTTTTACAATAGGATGATTTTAGTGTAGCACCTCTTTAGCCATGGTCATGATCTTCTATTGAATTAATATTTGATGTAGAGGGCTTCTTCATTACCTGCCACTGCAGTGTAAGTATTAGAGCATTTTTGATTGGAATGTCACTGTCAATATCGACAGAAGAACATACGTTTAAAAAAATATATATTTGAAGTTGTGGTGCTAAAACCATTGATAAGTAGTTTGAGACTGATCTCAGGAAGTGCTAATTGTCTCTACCATTTCTTGGCTTGTCAAAGACCCATGCAGAAGGGACCAAGCTTAAACAAGAAGTGGAATAAAGAGCTGCTTTTAGAGGACGAACTGTCTAAGTGGCAGGGTTTGATTACAGCCAAGATCCATGCGCTGAAAACAGACCGACACTGTACGAAAAGGCATTAACTCTGTCTCCCCCCCCCGCCCCATGTTTTACACCACTAAGACAGTCTTCAGTTACAGTTATGACAATCTGCAACCAACAGTTTTGCTAATCTCACAAACCCACATCAGGTAAAATGTGTCTCCACACGCACCTTGGGGGTGTTTACTTTTTGGCTTGATTGTCATTGGTGATGGATCTGTTTTTTTTGTTGTTGTTGTTGTTGTTGTTTGAAGGATTGCAGTTACTTTAAAATAGATAAACTCTATCTTTATAACAAGTCAGTTTACAAGACTGAGTGTGTCTTCCTGATCTAGATTGTGACTTTAAACAAAAATTTTACTATGTACTGTAAACCGATCATGTTTAGCTCCAAAGGAGATACAATCAACCGTTATTCACAGCGGAAAGCATCAAAAGCAACAAAACGCTGGAGATTACGCCATAAAAACTTAACGAGGAACAAGACTAATATGATAAAATACCAAGGAGGAAAAGCTCGCCTGATTGTTTTCATTCGTGTTTTTCTTGCATGCATGGTTGCAGAACACTGCAGAGTGACAAAGAGACTCCAGTGGGTCTGAAAGCTAGACACTGAGTGGAATAATGTGCCAAAGTCAGGGTTAGAGGCAGCATTGACCAAAGTTAACAGATATCCTTTCTCTTGCCGCCTCTGCCAAAACAACCTACTTCACACAACCAACACGTCCAAAGCAGTGGCTGAAAAGTCTCCTCACGCCTGCTTGTACAAAGTAGACCATGCATGTTTTTGCACCTTGAATTCAAATTGGCTTATCTGGAAAGCTAAATTGCCTCCCAAGGAAAAGATTGTACTTGTGGATTCAGTCCTCGAGCCACTTTTCTTTTTCTCCTTCCGTTCTGCTAGTAAAAAGACCCTCTGTTTTGACGGCCTACCCACCCACCAACTCCTTTATTTATCCTAATCAAAAGCGGTGACACCGAGCGGGAGCAACGTTCTCAGCTCCCGAGTGGAAGACGGGTAGACAATAGCTGTCACAAGTGTTAGCTTCAGGACAACTGATGGTTAAAGGAGTTGCAGCCAAGGTTTTCATGAAGGGGCTCACCAAGGAAAAAGTTCTTCTTAACACTTTTGTGTTTAGCATTTACTATTGCAGCTTTGTTTGCCAAGAATACAGTCATAAGTTTCCTGCAAAGGTCTTTGGGAAACAGAATTATGTACTGAATATACAGCATTTTAAGAAAAAAAAAAGAAAGTTGTGATTGACCTTGCTGCTAAAGAAAACTCCAGTGGCACTTCTCATTGTCATCAGCTCGGGATTTAGCAGTAATCCTAGTCACTCGGCGCCTTGTACAGTCACTCTTGACTTTTGTGGGTTGTGTGTGGTAACTACATACACAGGGTATGAAATCTGATACATTATTTTGGCTTCTGTGTATTTGGTATCATGCTGCATTGTGGTGGGGCTGTAGTTAATCTGCCATTGTACATTTTTAAGTCACATTGAGTCAGTTTCAGCAGTTGCAATCTTGTCTTTAGGACATTAAGTTTGACTTTAAGCCCTGTGCGTTGCATTGGAATATAGCAGAACTTGTTAAAAATCCTTTGCTCTCACCAGTTCTCAGTGTTTCACCTTGTTTTCTTTCTGCGTCTAGATTCTGGAGAAGAATATGCGGCTGGAATGTAAGTGCCACGGTGTCTCAGGCTCCTGCACAACCAAAACCTGCTGGACTACACTTCCCAAGTTCCGCGAGCTCGGCTACATTCTCAAGGAGAAATATGCCCACGCTGTGCACGTGGAACCAGTCAAAGCAAGCCGCAACAAGCGTCCAAAATTCCTGAAAATCAAGAAGCCTTATTCCTACCGAAAGCCACTGGACACGGACCTGGTGTACATAGACAAGTCGCCGAATTACTGCGAGGCAGACCCGGTGACGGGAAGCCTGGGGACACAGGGGAGGGTGTGCAACAAGACAATGATGCAACACATCAGCGGCTGCGACCTGATGTGCTGCGGAAGGGGATACAACACACACCAGTACTCCCGGGTCTGGCAGTGCAACTGCAAGTTCCTGTGGTGCTGCTACGTTAAATGCAACACCTGCAGCGAAAGGACAGAGGTGTACACATGCAAATGAGAATATTTATTGGAGGGTGTGTGTCTGTGTGCGTGGAGATGTGAGTGTGTGTTTCTGTAAGTTTTCACAGTCTACTTTCTGTTTAAAGTCTGCCTTTTGCAGTCTTTTCTGTTTTAGCAACGACTACTACAGCACTGCTGTGCTGCGTATGCAGCCAGCCAAAGATGGGGTACCACGGTTGTTTTGCACAAGAAGTTCTTCACCCTTCTTCTTGGAGTCTTTGTCGGGACGCAGCACAACAACTGTCTGATAAAACACTGGAAACGGACCGACTGTAACCTGGAAAACGGATCACAGTTTCAGTCGATGAAGCAAAACTCCCGAGACTTTAAGCTGAATGGACCGGTACGGACATTTTCTCTGTTCGGACTGTACAAGACGCGGATGAGTTGAGGTGGATGTGGTGCTGAGCAGGACACACTGCTGTAGTTTGCACCCCCCCGCCCCCCTGTGCACAGACAAAATTAGAGAGATAGCCATTTGAAATATTTAACATGCTGTATTTAGAGAATGAGACTTATTAATATTAATTTATTCTATAAAAAAAAAAAAAACTACTGATCTTGTCCTGTATGGATAAAAACAATAACTAAAAATCAACAGTTTTTTAGTTTGTTGAAGCAATCAAACATGTCTACAGTTAACACACTGGATTTGAGTCATATTGTAGCATAGTGTTGTTCCTACTGGAACGACTGTAGGCTGCTCACATTGACCTATCTACCTTTTGTGAGTTTTTTTTTTTTTCCTTCTTCTGTTGCTGCTAGTCTAGAAAATCCCACTTGTTGAGGTAAAAGTCTGTATACTGTACTTATTGTCTTGACTTTGACCTGGTTCTACTGGACTTATTTGCTGATCAAAAACAAGGGCACATTTTCCACGTTTGGTAAATGATAGTTAATAGAGTATATATTTGTAAAGGACTATTTTTATATGAATGTTTTATTTATATCTTATTGTTCCTACTCGTTGTCAGATGTGGACAATGAGATCTGTCTATAAAGCCCATGTGAAAAAAAAGCTGATATATGTCAGGTGGCTGTCACGGCCATCGCTTGTTGTATATTGTACGAGATAGAGGCTGTCTATATCTGTCTGTGTTCAAACCTTTGTTTACTGCATTTCACAACTACTACTGATGGAATACAGGAACAGAACTACGCTAACAAGATCATATTTTCATTATTGACTCATCACACAACACTTAAATATTGCCAAAGAGAAATGATTGATGAGAAATACGCTGGAATGACAGGAATGACTAGCATAACTGGAGTCTGACGACATTACACTTGATTTGCCCTGATCATTGATTGCTGGGTCAGTAACTGAAAATTAGATACGTTTCCAACTAGTGAACACAGTAAATGTCTCTGCTACAAGGCCACACTGACTACAACACGCTTTAGTGCAGAACACAGCAATTGCGAAATTGAATCTTTTCGACATTAGCAGAATATTGACAAAGATTTGTGTACATTTATAATGGAAACGCAACTAGTGAGGCGTTTTAAAACAAAATCAGAGGAAACGAAGAGGTACTTGATGGATCTGGATCTGTAATTTCACTCAGATTAAGACATCAACAGAGAACAGGAAACTAAAGGTATTACAGCAAAGTTTCTCTGTCTTATCCTTGTGAATGCTCCAGTTCTGTTTGATGACTATTAGATTAGGAAGTGTTCAAAATCTTTGGGTAGTCTCACAGCTTTTATTCTCCATGTAATACAATACTCGTTAATGCTAACCCCATTATATTTGCTTATAATGCTAATCGCTAATAGAATCCTAAAAATCAATGACATTATGTTGATTTTGTAACCATTTTCTCTTTAAAGAATCTTTGAAGTTCTGTTCAACTGTAAAGCTGTGTAAGTCAGGCTGGTCTCTCTCGCACTGGTTGTGCTCACAAGATATAGAATTACAAGTATTAAGAAATTCTGCAGCAACACATTTATTAATAATTTAACAAGCTAAAATGAGAAAACCAGAACATTTTTTTGTTCTCTCGCTGCCATTAAAATGGACTCCACTTAGTTTATTAGAAATGTATTCTGGAATAAAACAAGTCTCCGGAGGAAATCCGTTTTTTCATTTAATAAAAAAATGGTTTATTGTTAAGAGAGTTTCCCAGAAATTTAAAATAAATGTAATTTTGTTGCCATAGTTCTTAAAGAGAAATCTGTAATGGTATGGTCAAATTAGAATGCTACTAAATCTCTAAGACAATACTGCAGATAGAAAAACATTTTAAGAGTTTTCCTTTTGTTTATAAGCATTAGAGCCAATGTGAATCAAATTCATGGTTATCTTAAATCAAAACAATTAGCTTTAGTTATTTCATGAATGATTTTAGGAGAGGAACTGCAGAGATTTTTCTCATATAATAAAATAAAATTAGTTGTCAAAAAAAACAATTACTTGGTTAATAGTTGCAGTGTTCTGGTTTGCACCACCATTTATTAAAATATAAAGATAAATGTTATCCGGTGTGATGTGATCACCATGGTGTTAAATCAGCTTTTAGGAGGCAAGCACAATGTGTTCAGTGCCGGGCCAAAAGAGAGACGTTCTTTCAGAGGGGGAAAGTTATTCATGCTTAATTGAGGGCCCATCCTGCAGACTGGGAAGCAGTTGAATGTGTCCAAGCAGAGGAGTGTTTGTCCTCTAATGGTAGGGTACCGCCGTAATTGATGAGGCCGGTGGGGCAGACGTGTCACCGTGATGACTTGCTCAGGCGGGGGAGTGGAAGCTGTCGGGTGATAGATGGCTCGCACATCTGCTTCATTCACTCCTGGGCCACTAGTTGCTACAACAACTCCGGCATAGCGGAGAAAATGCGGGGCGGTCTCCAAGAGAGGCAGGCCGACGTGTCAGGGAAATGTTAACGATGCTAAGGCCCACAGTCGTTACGGATTCCACTCTCACAAGGGAACTGGAAGTGGAGTGAGGAGCCGGGGCCCGAAGGTGTTGATGGAAAACCTGCTCCTAGTAATCTCCCTGGATTGATGAATGCAGCTTGTAAAGTTTTCACCTGTGCAGGATTTTATAGGATATTACTTGTTTTTCCCCCCACAAAAATAACCTTTTTGTGAAACTGAGCAGAGAATTCAGCTTTAACTTACAGTAGATAAACCTTACGGTGTGTCAGTGACAGTGATAATCTACCTAGTAAGAAGGGAAAAGGGCGTGAAGGGATAATAGCAGAGGCTTGTCTGCCTGACAAAAGCTTTCAGCTTTCATAATATTGATACAAAAGGCTTGTATAAGAAAAGGCAGCTGTTCAAAAGTGTCTGGTTAAAGCTGAACTAGGGTTTTGTGTGAAGGACTCGCATCACATTATCTTGTGCACAGACAGTTGCATCGACTCCTTTATTCGTCTCCTATTAACTTTTGCCTGCAGTGATTTGCTTTTGAAAGAAAGCACCTAAAATCCCAGTTTTGTTTTGATTCCTTTAATGTGATGTTCTCTGTACAAGCTGCCCCCAAGGTCTGCTAATTCTGGATTACCTGTAAGGATTTACACCTGCTATTTACAGCAGTAAAAGTCTCTTTTTGAAAAATAAATAAATAAATAAATAAATAAATAAAACAAAAACAACAACAGACCCTCACCAGCCTACTTGTCAGGTTGCACCTTACAAATCACTGGTGGGTTGCGATTTGGCCACTATGGAGTCGCTGAAGTTTGTGGCCATAAAAGGACTTGAGGTTTCCACTAAAAACACTAATAAGAGTCTTTTCTAACATAATATGCTTTAATACACACATTGGAAATGAGTAGCACTACCACAGACACCAATATGAACAGTCTGACTTAGCCTTATTTCAGTTCTTGGGGCTATAGCCAATCAGTACCATGGAAAATAAATGGTGTTCTTGGATTGGCTGGTTTTCAAATGCTGACCAACAGTATGTGGAGTGTCATTGCATCATGCAATTGCATCATGGTATTTCAGCTTCCAAAGTAGCATTGTCTGTTGAATATTTCAAATGTGCTCTATGACAAAAAAAACAACCCAGGAATAGTTGGACTCCACAGTAAAATCTGCTGGATACTGAACCACAAATAAGTGGTCAGATAGGCTGAGTTTTAAATGAGGCTAAGTTGCTTCAAAGGGGCATAAGGTAAAATATCTCCCACACCAGCACACCACCAGTAGCCCCAGTGAGGCAGGCCAGAATGGATCCATGCTTCCATGTTGTTTGGTCCAAATTCTTATCTAACCATGTAAATGTTGAAGCTGCAGTCTAAACTCACTGGACCAACCGACATTTATCTTGTCTGTTGTAAATTTTTGGTGAGCCTGAATGAATTGGTGAGCCTTAATTTGCTATGAACATTCAGAGGAAATCTTCCACCAGTTTTAATGAATGGATATTTTAACTTGTTCGACATGTTCTCTCTGACACGAACACAGTATTCATGTTGACTCAACTAGTGCACAACTGATAACTCCTCTTTTTTTGAACCATTTCCTATAAATACAGGACACATTTCTGTGTTTAAAAATCCCTGCAGATCATCAGCTTCTACAAAACTCAGACCAACCCTTGCACCAAGAACCCACCATTCTGATGCTTCACTGTTTCCTAATGCCTAAGTACATCAAATTGCTGCATCTTTATTGGCTGATTCACTGTATGCATTAGCAAGCAATCAAGCAGGTGTAGCTAATAAAGTGGTTGGTGAGTTCAGTTCAGAAATCCACCTGCGGTGTTTCTCAGCCAGGTGCAAAGCCCAACCACTCATAGTCCCCCAACACTTCATCCCAGTTGAGTCACAACCACAAAGTGCCACCTTCTTTGATAGCTCAGCCCATGTCAGACACCCTGCAGGATCACTGGGACTCTGATTATACTCTTAGCCATGTTTCTCCATAAACAGGACCGGGCCCATGCCAACATGTTCAGGGGTGTAATATCCTTGTTCCTCTGAAGTAGGGTTGCGTTACCCTTTGGAGTTTTATTTATTGAGACACACTCAGACGCACAAGCGCGCGTCCTCGGCCCCATCACCTGCGGTAGCTGGAAATTGGTGGTAGCAGCAGATTTATGGTCGGCAGTCTGGCTCACTCCCTTTGTTATTGCTGGAGGTCTGCCACAGCTTCCCTATCTGCACCCATGACCCTGCTACATCAGGGCCGCCCAGCTCTCTGCTCCAGCCAGCAATTAGCGTCAAAGCTGACAATGAGTCTTTAAAACATATTTAAGCAAGACCCGTCCTGCTCTGTGTTTTATCATTAGATCTGGCCTGACAGCGCGAGTGGATCAGATTTATAACTGACTTGAAAAATTCATCTGATGATGCTGGCATTTGTTGAAACCAGAGTCTCCCTAATCCAATTTTCTGTACAAATAAAGCACAAAAGCACACATTAGAGTCAATTTTCTACCTGAGATCTATAAAAAGAAATAATAAAAATACCAGCAACAATCAAGGAAATGATTCACAGTTTCACTTTAATAAAGCTGTTAAGTCATTCGTTCTGCAAGGCCTTCACTGAGACACAGATTTTGCCGTTTGTGCATATTCTTTTAAAGCAACTTCCTACGCTTCAGTCTAACAAGTGGACAGAGCTAAAGACGATAATTCCAAGTAGGAGGCGGAGCAAGAAAATATGCTCTCCAGTTTTCCTCTCCCCTCTGCTCCCTCTTGACCATAAATCTTCTGACACATGATTATGTCAGTCATACTTTTGTTTTTCCTCTGGTTGAGACATGCACAAGCACCTGAGTGCTCGCACACTAAATTGCAGAGCACAAGGTTGTCTTTATGTGATTCCAGAGATACTGTAAGGGTGCAGAGCTCATTCATGCACTCTCTGAAAACTGGCTGCCATTTGAGGCTCTTTGATGGAGGCTCCTGATAGCTGACAATATCCACTCCTCACAAGAGAGAAATCCACACGGGCCCTATCTTCCTATCTGATTTTACAGGTAAACACGTGGTCAAATCACTTTAGTGTATTGTCAGTGGCCTTAAAGGGATAGTTCAACCTTTTTTGAAGTGAGGTTCTGTGAAGGTTTTATCAGTAAAACAGTTTCCTACCTTTTGCTACGGTAAAGTCACAAAGTGTTGGGATTTAAATTGTTTTTTAAAAAGTAAATAGACACGGTTTTTGAAAAGTGTTTATCAAATAAATATCTGAAAAGTCTAGTTTGCACTTATACTTGGTGGCCCTAAGTAAAGCCCAGTGCAACTAAACATTTTTTTAAAGTCGTAATTGCTAAAAAAAACAAACAAAAAAAAAACAAACAAAAAATATCCCACTATTCAGTTCACCTAAGTTGAAAGTCTGGGCAAAGAGAACATTAATCAGAGTAGCAGCCAGGAGTTTCATGCCAACTGTGGAGGAGCTGCATACATAAACAGCTCAGGTAAAAAAATTAATCGATCACATACTTTATACATCCGACTTGTCTAAAAGAGCAGAAGCAGTAAAGTCAATGTTGCCATGCACCACCCTCAATTTTATAACTCATGTATGTATTTCGTACCTGCTAAGATAATTTGCCTCCAGTTGGGGAAAACCTGTTTGTCAGGATCCCTGTAGCCCATTTTTCTTAAAATCTCGCTCTCGCGTTGCTCTGCAGTCGCGTTCTCAACAGAAACCCTCAACTCACGCAATACGAAAGGCCGCCTTCGCTTTATGAGTTTCTGTCACGGCGAACTCTGCTTTATTTGGCCGGCTCATCCTGTCACCAGACACCAGTCCTTTTGAAGAGCGGTGATTTATGGTGGAAGTGATCACTGTGGTATCTGTGCCAGCTGACAATGCCGCTGCTGCTTTTGTTTCCTCCTCAAGAGTTGCAGGTGACATCAGATCGTGGATCGGATTGTATTTTTTTTGCGTTTCCCCGGAGAAAAGCTGGGCGGACACATGACGCTGGGGATTCAACTTCAACTTCACAGAGGAGCTTGCTTCCTAATCATATCGCTGTCAGTTCATGACAGAGTCAGTTTTTAATGCAAAAGAGGAACGAGTCTAAAGACTTCCTGCCAAAATCCCTGCAGGGTCTTTGCTATTGTCTGGCGCAATTTTAAAAGTCCCTGTCCATCAGGCTTTCATTCTGGATTTCACAAGAAAAACAGGAGACACTCACTCATGAATACCCCTAACCAAAAAACACCATTTATAATGCCTTGGCTCTGTTTTGGAAAGACAATGAGTGCAATATAACGTTACAATAACCATAAATCAGCATACTGTAGGTATAAAGCGCCTCGGCGATCCGCGGAGATGTGTGAAAGTAAGCTCCCCTTCACTGCTCCATTAGTCTCGTCTCACTTTTGTCCTTTTCTGTTATCTCATTACCATCACTGAAGCTGACCTCGGCGCGGAGGATCTAGCTGTTTTCCCCTGCCCCACCGAAACACCTCTGACCCTGTCCTGAACTGGAGGATCATCCAGCACTGTCACAGCCTCATCTACCACTGTCACCAGGCGACCTGCGCTGCTCAGAGGTCACTCAGTGCACTTTACCCACAACTGTCACATCAGCCGTTTTTTTTTTTTAAAGTGGGCTTAGACCTTAATGGTGATGCATAGTGAGGGGAAGGTTTAACAATGGAAAATATTTTGTTTGGATGAATGAGCGAAATGACCTAAAATATCACCCATCAGACAGAGGCCTTGTTTACAGCCAACACTGGCTGTTATTTACAGGGAGCCACAGACATAAAGCTCCCATATAAGTGGTTATTAGACCTGATGACATCAGTGTCAAGAACTGTGTATGTAATTAAACACGTTGTGAGCTGGGTTTGTGATCCATACACAAAAACAGAGGGTAAACAAAAGTGTGCCCCACGAAACCATTCCCATTTTGTGACATTGCAACCTTTAACTTAAATCGTATTTCATTGCGATTTTCTGTGATAAATCAGGTAGTGAATAAAGTAGGAGAAAAACTGCAATTTTTTTTTTTCAGACAACTGCAGAAGAAAAATCTAGAAGTTGCAGTACACAGATGTGTTCAGTACGTTTTAGGACTACCCAAGTCTTTTGGGGGAGTTTGGTTGCAGCTTTGTACATCAAAATACTAAAATTATCATCTGTTATTTGACACATTAGCTCCAGCTCAGTTAGATTGACTGTTAACAGCAACTACTGCCACAGATTTTCATTTAGAATATAGTCTGGGCTTGTACTAGGCCGTTCGCCGTGCTACCGCTGAAGGGTTTTGTCCTCGTGGAATGTTAACCTCCATCCCAGTCATTTTCAGTCTCTATGAGGTTATCTATCCTGCTGAAACAATCTTCTCACAGCAGGATATGACTACCACCACATTTTACATTGGTATGGTGTTTTCAAGCTGATGGGCGATAGTTTTCCGCCACACACAGCTCTTTACATGTACTATGGCTATCAGAAGTATGCAGACTGTCGTGTGTGTGAAAAGCAGCTTTTTGTGATATATATAAAAAAATAACACTTTGATAAAATGTTATAACTTTTAAAGGTGTTTTGCTGCCACCACACAGTTGACTAAGAGGAAAGGGTGATTATCAGGCTCTGAATAAGTTGTGCACAAGCAGTTGGTGCTGCTGGGCACCACAGCTCCAACACACACCAGAAGGTTTGCATCAAAGCTTTATTTCATCTTGTATATATTTTCATCTACCTAAACAAAGCTCCCAGTTTCACCTGAAAGAAAGTGATCCCAGGTCATGATGCTGCCACCAGCATACCTGGATGTGGCTAAGGGATTCTTTTGAGAAAGTCCCTGTTCTTCTGGCTGACATATAATTACATCTTTTGGATCCCTTGAAGTGTCTCTGGAAACCATGGCTTCTGCTGAAGGATGCCAATGAACACAAGCCAGAAGACCTGTGCTGGGACAGATGAAATTTATCTCAGGTTATTCAGATTCTCAATCATCTCAAATAGACTAAATGCTGAAACCAGATGAAAAAGGAGCTATTGCATCTATATTGGTTTTTCTTTTCTTATCCTAATAGATTTGTTTGCCCATTAGTTGTACAGAAAACGATATGTAGCATGTCAGGTATCAAATTATGTCAACCGATTTTCAAACCTGAGCTGTGGATTTCTGCAGCTCCTCCAGAGTCACATTAAACCTGCTGACTGCTTTTATAAATAGGTTCTCATGTTTCTTGAACACTGCGTGTCCTTCCACTTCCACTTTGCAATTATGCACCGCTTTGTGTTGGTCTATTTTATAAAATCCCAATAAACAGAGAAGACTGATTCTAACATGCAAAAACATGTAAAAGTTCAGACTTTTACAATAAACTGCAAATGTGCACAGTGGCTTTTCTGCAAATTGTCCTGCAGCTTCAAAGTCTTTTCTGGAATATGCATTTCAGTCCAGTAGCAAGGCAATATAATGGAGATAGCATGGATGAAAATGTGGCACAGGCTTCAAAACACTTTTTTGTCACCTGCATAGTGGGATACATATCAAAAGAAGTACTTTCAGGTATCTTCTTACCTCGTTTTGGTGGGAGCTGAGGGTGTTTCCATATCTTGGCAAAGAATGAGTGGAGAGAGTGAGAAGATTAATGATATAATAGCTCTGACCACACTGTTTAGTTATTTAAACTGGCAGCATCAGCTCAAATTGTTTCATGGCTTTCTGCAATGATACATTTGGGAGCGTGTCCGGACAGGCCGCGAGATGCTCGGAGAGAATTCGCTGCAACTCCCTCTGAACTCAACCACTTGTCAGGAACGTCGAAGTTATGACACCATCAATTCACGCTGAATGTTTACTTCCCAGCAGCTTGTTTGTGCACCTTTACCTGGCTGACTTTGAAAGAAATAAAGAACTGAAACACGGACAGCAATGACTGATTCATTGATTGTCTGATAAACAGTATCCTCTGAGGCTCTCTTTTTAGTTTTGTGTCAGTTCTGTTTATGTTCCCGTTTAAAGGTGTTTTATCACCTGTAAGACGGAGATTTATACAGAAACAAGTGGATTGCGAAATCAGAAGAGAAGCAATTTTCTGATTTTTTTTCCCCCCTGGAAGGGTCAGGTTAATATCACACCTGACAGGCATATGACGCCGGATGATGATCTGTGATATATCCTAAGCGCCTCTGAGTCTTACAGGGTTGTAGTGAGTTTGGTGTTATTGCTCAAAACATCCCGTGTCAGAACGCCTGGGACGTCGGAGGATTACTGTAAGCTTAGCTCAGGTGACGTTTAGTGTGCCCGGTGATATGGAAGTGGTGTGGGGAGGGGGTTGGGGGGAGCAGGTATGAGGGCCCTCCATATACCTGCTTCAAGCCAATCCAAAAACAAAACAAAAAAAAAAGAAGTATCACATCGGGCGCTCAGATTATGTGTTGATTAGATGCTGCACACCTTAAAAGGCGGCTTTTCAAAGTAGCAGTTAAAGTTTGTTTAACCTCTTTTCTGAGACGCATTACTTTTCTCTGTTTTAATATTCCTAAAGCCTTTAAAGGCAGGCTAAGCAGGCCGGAATGCTCCTTTAAATCACTGTGGATCCAACCAAAGATCTTACGCAGCCTGTCTTTACCTTAAAGGGATAGTTTGGATTTTCTGAAGTCAGGTTCCATTATCAGCAGCAGTTCTCTTGAATGTGGTACAATGAAGTCAGACTGCAGTTAGTTTGCAGAAAAGTGAAGAAATCTTCAGACCTAATAGCTATGAAAGACAAATTACCTGTATGACCTCATTAAAAAAAAAACCCAACAAAAAAACAGTTTTTATCTGTTGAATTACAGCAACTAAAATATGTTAGGTTACAATGTAAAAAATATTGGAAGGAGGTGATTGGAGCTATGAAATAGCAGCTATGTCAAATTGGACAGAAAGTGTCTTTAAACTAATGTGATGCTCATTCTAACATTAAATTTTCTTTGATCTAAACACTTCCACCGAGGTGCTGACTGAATGTTTACAGCCATTGTTCTACTGTATGGTGAACCTCTAACCCTGTCTCAAATCATTTTGAAATCTCTGACAGGTTTTCTTGAAACTTTGCTTTTTCCATTTACCCATCAGCGTCTCCACAGCATGATACTGCCACTACCCTATTTAATGAAGGTGATGTGTTCCATGCAATGTGGGGTATAAGTATTTCTCAACCCAAAGCATTTTAAATGTAGACGGAAAAAAAAAACAGAACAATTTTGACCTCATCAGAGATCCTGCCTTTAGATGTTTGTTGTGTAAACACTGACTTTCTTCTTACTGATCTTCAATGAAAGTCATATTTGTAGAGTGTGTAATGTTTTTTCCTCACAAGTTATTTCACCTGCGCTATTTATCTATGCAGCTCTTCCAGAGTTATATTTAAACTCTTGGCTAATTCTCTGGTTAGTGCTCACCTTGTCAAGCCTGTACGTTTAGATGAACAGTCATGTTTTGGTTGATCTGCAGTTAGTGGACAAGCCAAATGTTTTCTGGAGAAAAGAGAAGATTAAGAGAAGGATTTCACATTTAAGAACCCTCTACCAACGGTCAAGCATGGTGGTGGCAGGATCATGCTGGCCGTCTTTATCACTGCCAGTGGTACCAATGGCTTGCACAAAGTGAGTGGAATAATGAAAAGGAACGAGTATCTACAAATGATTAAACTTTGCCTCAAATCTTTCTGATTGTTGAAAAATAGACAATGTTTGCGGTTGTTACACTGAGCTTTTTGATTATATTGTTTCTCTGCAATTCACCAAGAGATTTTCAACCTAGAATTATTGTGGTACATTTGAGGTATAATGTTGCCCCTGTTTCGAATAGAGAAAAGTCACAACAAATTACAACTCAAATCCCAAAATTCTTACTTTAAAAGTCACTGAAGTTGTTTAAACAGCAGAACTTAAAGAAAGAACAGTCCAAACCGGTTATTAAACTTTCAAATTTACCGTGCTTTTCATGCTCATGATGATAGATGTGTTTGTTAAATAATCCTTCATGTCTGAAGATGTTTTACTGTGAACAACGAAGGGCAAAACTGTTTCAGCTTTAATTTTGAAATGACAAATTTGCAGGTCAAACTGTGATGAAAAAGTCACGGCACAACCTGGACAAGACGGACAGTCCATCGCAGAGCTAGCACACAAATGCACGACGATGCAAACGTTTATTTCCACAAGCTTATCAGTAAATACTTGCTTTTTTTTTTTACAAAATCTAATTTAATGTAGAATCACTGGTCAAAACAGTGATAAATTTTGAACTCAAAGAATCCAAAGTCTGGTTTTATCTAAGCTTATGTTTTTTTCTCTCTCTAATATTTAAACTCTGTGACACAAAAGTATATTTTTGTGCGATAACAAGACTGATTAAAATTTTTATGGTTGCTGGCTGGAAAACCAAAACACAAATCAGTGCAGAGGAGCTGCTTCTGAAATATACAGGTGACTCATGCAGCATACATATCAGAAAGCGGCAACCATCCTATGTAAAGCGGAGAGCACACACTGCTGATTTCCTGCCACTGTTAAATAAACATGCTGTTCTTAAGCAGAAAACAAATCAAGAGGAAAACAAAAAGACAACGCTGGTAGCTCTTGGATTGTTTGGATGTCAGTCGTTTGCTGTGGATTCATAAATGAACACTTGAAGGAAAAAAAAAAAAAACATGCCTCCCATGATGAAATATGAGTGATTTAATATGAGTCATGAGGCATTAAAGGGATATTTTGCTCTGCTTTTTAAGCAACTACATAATTTACTGTTACTGTTACTCAGAGTGAAGAACAAAGGAGGGATGAGATCAAATCAGACCTAAAGATTCGCTCATGCCTCATTAGCTCACACACTTCTCATTAAGTTTGACTAACTTTTCCTGGACTTTTTCTAAACGACAAAATAAAGGAGAGTCAGAAAAAAGTGACAGGTTTGTTAGATCTGTAATGACAGGTTTATCTTGAGGAGAGTCAGAGACAAACATTACCTCAGAGCTGCTGCAGACTTGCTCTTACATCCCGAAGCAGCGTCAGTTCACCGAGTCTGCGCTGATGTGTCCCCCCGGGGGAAATTCCTATCTACCACTGTCCCTCTTTGCAGCAGACTGTAGTTGTCAGTGTTGGGTCATAGGATGATATATCTGTGTGCTTCAGTAGTGGAAAACATTCCACTGCTGTTGTCACATGCATGAACGTTTAGGCTGGAAACTTCAGCGTGCAGGATTTAAATGTTTACAATGATTAAACAGATCTTCGGGAAGTGGGCTGTTCAAGTTTTATGTCGACTGTGCTATGGCTTTACTTGGCGATATTAAGATGCATAAGTGAGGAGTATTAGAAGGTGAGACATTACTTGGACCTCACTCATGCTGCTCAACCAGCCGGTGCAGTGGCACACCTCTGAGAACCATCAGAGGCACCGACAAAATTGGACCAGTGCTAGAAAATGAAAAAAAAAAACAAAAAAACTGTGAAATTATCTTTTTGCTAACAGTAACTGGTTTAAAAAGGACTTTATCCCTCTTCTTGAAACCCAGTCGGACAGGTTTTTTTTGTAATTACATGAAAAATAGCTTGGGTTCCTCCGGGGTTTTGGCCACATTTGAAAGAAAATAAGTCTCTTGGTGTGCATGTATGAATGCGCAGCTTTGGAACAGAGAAACAATGAAACGCAGAAGAAGGTGAGAGGTTATGGAACATGCAGACCTAATGTTTGTTAGATTTTAGCAAAGTACCTTGCAACAGTATTCATGCTGTTTGCTTATTCCGCACCTTTTGTCTTGATTCCAAGATTAAGCTGCAGAGAAGTTTTAACAGGGTTAGTTTTTTTTTAAAACAATATCTTAAGCTTTTAACATCTCAGAGGGCTATGTTCAGTTTCATGTGCCAAAATAGAGACGTTATGATACATCTGCACATTCACCAAGAGGAGTTGCACAATAAACTAATATTCATTACAATATCTGTTATGATTCTGGGATGTTTCCCAAGTTACCTGGGGATTCTGGAGCAATGTCTCCCAGTTCTGCAGTTCAGGTTTAGCTACTCGTCTTCCCATCTTCTTCTTTGCCTTATTTTTTCTTGATTTTAGTGGTGTTTGGCAAACAACAATATGATACATTACTGCCACCAACCAGGAAAGAGTGGGAATCTAGATAAGAATTTGCCTTCCTTTACTGCTGCACCCAAATTTCCAACTAACCACCCAGCAACCCTCGCTTGTTCAGACATCAACTCTCCTGCATAAATATTTCCCAGTTGGCCAGCTCTGAGTCAGATCCTCCTGTTAACATCCTGTATAAAAACACCCTGGCTCGTTTGTGCTATATTATTTTGGATTCATCCCTGTACTTTCGTGGGTTTTTTTTCTTCTAAGTAAAACATCTGAGTTTCACCAACCTGCTTTCTTCCTGCAATAGGGTGCTGCTATTAACCATCTTGTGACAATACCAATATGTGCAGGCTCAATGGACTTTTTTATGCAACATTTGAAGTCCACATTACATTTCACATGTTCTTCTTGCCAACTGAGCAGGATCAATAGCTTCAGGGCTACATGAGTATTACAAAATTTGTCAAAGACGATCACTATAATATTTATTGACATGCTCTGTTCATCAGCAGAGCAATACTTGATACTTCTTCTGTTTGGAGGTTATTCTGTCTTGTAAGTCCTGCATCCCTCATGGGCTGCAGTGATGTTAGGAAACAGTTTGTCCAAGAAAGATTTTAGATGCATTTCTGACTGATTTTCCTCTGCTTGAGTTGAGCAGTCTTTAAACATTTTATTTGAATTCCTACAGATCCAGTGAAAAATGGTCTTGGACCAAACAAACAGAAGTTGAAGTTATTTTACTTTGTGACTGGATCTAAAAAACTAAACAATACTGATGTTGAGGGAAGTCAATTATTCACCTGTTCATTGTGCTCCACTACTGTTGGACACCAATGAAACAAATGTAAAAAAAAAAACCCATGCAAGATTGATTTATTCAGAAGAGTTTGTCAACATTTATTACTTTCATAACTTTCTAAGCTTACATCACAAAGAGCCCCTCGGAGCGAAGGGCTCCTATGCGTATGGGGCCTGTAGTGGCTGCTTATTTGGTTCAGTGTAAGCCACTATATTGTTTAACAAGCTTCCGTTTCCTGACCTTCATTAGCTAAATAGCTCTCAGCTGACGCGTTTCTGTCCCACAATATGCCCTTGTGCATCTTTCAGTGAATTAAAGAAGTACTTACAACATCCATACAAAGTCTGACGAACTTTACTTTTCTTTGAGGAGATGTTACAGATGATTCTTTAATCTTGCACAGCATTCCGCAAGAAAAGTAACGTAACAGACAAAAAACTGCGTAGAGCTCAGTTGAATGCGCCACATTCAACTTCCTTTCATAAACTGAAGTGACGCAGCACTTTTCACATCATTTCAATTACGTCCATTAGGTGGCGCTTTTCTATAAAAAAAAACAATGAAATGAAATCTTACTAACAAAATATCTAAATATGCAAACAGAATACACAATAATAAACAATGTTACAAACTGACAATTTTGGCTTTTACACGGCCCTTCCTGGCTTTTCTTTACACTAATTCGACAATACAGTAACAGAATTGCTAAGTCTTAGAGTGGTGTGGATATCATGACAGGAAAGAAAACATGGACTACTGAGGAAAATGTGGGTTAACTTTAGTCCATTCATCTGTCATCTAGACCCACTTATCCCTGCAGGGCTGTGGGGGGCCGGTGTCTATCTCCAGTAGTAATCGACCATGAAGCGGGGTAAACCCTGAACAGGTCATCAGTCTATCACAGGACAACACAGAGACACACAGGAGAAATGACCATCCACACTCAGACCTGCTCCTATGTTTTATTCAAAAAGACCAATTAAATTAGCATCCTTGTTTTTGGACTGTTCCAGAGAGAACCCACACATACAGGGGAAGAACATCCAAACTCCAATGAAGAGAGACCCCAGCAGGCCAGGACTGCACAATAGAGTCAAAAAACTATCACTGTGCACTCTGAGCATATTATGGACAGAGTGCAACATGGTGGCAGTAGTATCATGCTGTGGAGATGCCTTTCTTGTGCTGGTTTGAGTTGGTGTGAAGATGGATAGAGTGAAATATTTCGGAATAGAATCTGTTAGAGGCTGTAAAAAAAAGTGAGACTAGGGTGGAAGTTTACCTTCCAAATTATGAGTTAGAATGGCCCAGTCAAAGTCCAGTCACCTGAATCTGAGTGAAATTCTGCTGCAACACTTGAAAAGTGATGCTTGAGACCAATCTGCAATCTGTTGAGCTTGAACTGAACCGTGCGTGACTTTGTGTTGGTCTGTCACATAAAATCCCAGGAAAATGCAGTAAAGTTTGTGGTTATAATGTGCTAAAATGTAGAATGGGAATAAAAAGCTGTGGAAGGCCCTATGTAAATGCTGGAAAGTTCTTCTCAGAAGATCCTAATCTTTTGTCTGAATGTCATTGTTATACAATACACTCCAAAGTTTTTACACAAACATCATTCAAAACTAAGTTGCCACATCAGTCAGTGTCACCGACAGAGCCAGCCCCGCTGTTACAAACTGCAGAAAGCTCCAAATGCGGCCCACATCCAGCTTCAACCTGGTTTATTTTAGCAGTCCTTCATGTTTTGTGTTAAATTGTGTGAGATTCCTCCCTAAATCCCAGTAATCAATCAAAGCCCTTCCAAAAAAACACGCCTTGAGCAACATATTCAGGAAAAACCCAACAGAACGCGAGATCTGCGGAGGAGAAGCCGGAGATAGTGTGAACACCCACACCCTCCACCTCCACCCGCCCGCTCCGCTGCTCACCCCTCGGATGAATTTGTGATTAATCTAAGTTGTATCAACAAAGCTAATATTTTGCCGTGCACAAGAAACACACTTTGAAATTCACAATGTCGGCTAACTAGCCTAATCTATGGCCCTGTATGCGGTTTGATAGATTTGGGTGAGAGCAGAATCTGTCTGGAGAAGCGAGGGCTGCCAGGTGCTTCTGTATCAACACCTCTTTTATCACCTGAAGAGAGTCATCTCGCCAACTATGACAGTAATTTCACATGAGAGGGCCACACTGACAGAGGTATCGTCACAGCATGGATGACTAGAGCTGACTGTATGCTTGTGAACATGCTTTCTGAAAACTTTCTCTGTGTGCGGTGAACGCTGTCGGCCGATGTTTGGACTCCCTGAATTTTTGCATTCAATAAAAAGGAGAGCAGAGCAGCCTGTCAGAGCTGACTGCCAACCCCTCTTGCTGTTTTTGCACATTGGACGTTTCACATAGGGGAGGGTTTGCGTGAAGCTAATCTTCCCACAACCGAAGAACACGGCTACTTACAACTTTAGGTTCTTGCCACCGCAGACGGCACAAGATTCAGTCAAACACACAAGCTGATTACTTTCAGGGGTTAGGTAAACAGACTGTCTAATAGTGAGAAGAACATGTGCTGCTTTACACCTGTCTGATTATACAAACAGATATGAAGTGTGTCTCATGGTATAATCATCTAATCAAGTGGTAACAGTCAACAGACATAAGGTGCAGGCAAAATACAGAAGTTTGCTTTAAATAGCCTCAGGGGGTTTAGTAAGTTCATGTGTTCGTGGTTTATTAGATAGATTAGATGTTTCTGCTCACTGAGAGGAACCTAATAACAGCTACTTAAAATCCTGGTGAATGTGATTGTTTCCCCTCAGTGTTAACTGATTTTTGACTAATAAACAAAAAAAAGAAAGAGTTATCAGGTTTTAAGACATGCCAGTACCTCATTTACATGTGTCATCTTGCTGATTCTGTCATGCTCTGAGATGGGGCATCTACATAACATAAAGGTCCAGGTAAAGTACAAAACTTTCAGCAAGTGCTTGGATAAGTAAAAAGACTTTTCCCACATTTTTTGCTTTTCATAAAAACAAATTTTAATGTCATTTACTGGGAGATTAAGTAATAGACCAACATAAAATATTCCCTTGTTGTATTGTGGTGGTAAACAAAAACAATTCTCCTAAGTTTTTGCAAATAAAAGTGTAAAGGTTTTAAGCTTTTCTGAAACTAAACTTTGAATCAACCTTTGCCAGAATTACTATCATGTTTAATTGTTGGAATGGACAGGCAGGAGGCAGAATCATGTTAAAAGATGAAGTTTAATTTAAAGAAAAAAAAGTCCAAAAATTACAAACAGAAACAAATGTAGGCAGAGAAAATGCAAAAATACAAGCTCACAGCATAAGTACTGGAGGAAGCAGGAGAGACACAACAGAGGAAAACCAGATAGGAGTGGATAAAAAGAGAGATGTGCTGGTAACATCTGACAGTTAAGTTTAACAATGTAAAATAAAAACAACAGGGGCTAGCTGATTAACATGAACACAGGCAGAAACAAGATTGAAACAAACCACCCATAAATACAAGAAAATGATAAAGAAACTAATAACTTGGGCAACACAATTTGCAGTGTTAAAAAAAAGATCTGAACTTTTGAGGCTACACGTCCTTCTAGGTTTACTTTTCCCATCTTTGCACATCCAAAGACTGAAAACATGAACCTTGTTGTTTCACAAGCTAAGCTAGAGGAGGTTGTCTGCATATTGAGAGCTTTGACAGGAAGTTGAACCTCCATTCAAGTATCAAATCATTTGCAACCTGTCAAAGATTTTATTCCTGAATGACCCTGCATTTAAAACCATCCGTCTTCCCATCCCAAACCACTAACCCAAGGAGATGAACATTTAGCTAGTGGACTAGTAAGTTCAAGCAGTGTGAATACTTCTACCACGTACTGTATCTATGAAATGTATGCACGATAAGCAATGCTTACTAAGAATTAAAAGAGGCATCACCTCCCATTATGCTATATTTGGAGTCTTGTGTTCACTGACTGACAGAATATTAGGGAACACCTAAATCCCTCTCCACCCCTCTCCGTGAGCACAACATGCCACAGCACAGTCCACGACTGCATGACGATTGCACCTTGAAGAGGAAAAATGCCTTTTGAAATAACAAACGCTCAAAGCCAGCTCATTACTTCAGTGACATTGTTCCTTCCAAGGCAAGCCTGAACTCTTCGTCGTCATACAAAACTCTGCCCATTGCTCACACACAGAAAATTTATTACCTTTGCTCAAATCCACTTAGAGCAGACTGTGTGCATTCCTCTACTTGTTGGCTGAAGCTAGCTTGAGAGGAATGCCGTACGCCAGCTGAGGAGATGTCAGGTATGAAGCCACACCTCCCTCTCTTTTTTTTTTTTTTTTTGACCACAACTAGGTCACTGCTGCTTGATTGCTTTGCGTTTTGAGGACACAAAGTATTTTAAGAAATTAAAACCTCAAGGTTTGGCTCTAGTTTTGTTTTGTATATTGGGGGGAGGGGTTGAGGTAATGCTACTATGAGGTACCTCAGTTGCAGTAAAAAAAAAAAAAAAAGCTTATATTAAAAAGGCAAGAGATCCATCCATCCAGCCATCCATCCATCTGTAGCTGGGACAATAACAGATGCAGAGCTGTCAGCCACTACAACCCCCATCAGTGCTATCGTGATATGTTAATTAATTAGACGCAATGTCTGTTCATCGTGTTGATGCCATACCTGGAAATATCAAGACCCTGGATGGGACATTTCCTCTAAACCACTGCATCTGAAACCTGAGCCAAACTCAAACTCAAAGTCTAAAAAGTGCTGTATTTTATTTGTTTTCATCTCTTCTAAGTCTAAGCTTTGAATTGACCTTTGCCAGAATCACTGTCATGTTTTATTGCTGGAGTGGATCCAGCCACATTTTAACATAAAAACATAATCAAAATATAATCACTTAAAGTTTTACTTTTTACATAACTTTTTTTTTTTTTTTTAAAGTTTGATCGTTATGTTTTTCGCATCAGAGTTTGTCTAGGTAAATAAAGGGGACAAAAGTCAACAAAATATAGTAAAATGATGGATAAAAATAAGTTCACTCATTGTAAATGTGGTAAGTCAGGGAAATAATTTATTCATTCAATTTATTCACACCAGTGTACTGTCAACATCTACCACAAATGGGATAAACTTCATAAAAAGTTTTTAAGATATTGGACTCACTTATAATAATTATTTCAGGGTGGAAGTTCACTCAGATGTGTTGCTTTGATTTAAATTTAAGAGATTCTAGAGGCATCTTTTGTTTGTGATATTACCTAATATTAATATAAATCTGCAGATTAACTTTTTCAACAACAGTTGTGTCTTTTGGGATGCTTGTGAGATAAATCTAAGTAAAAGTACATGACTAAATGACATTAAAATGTACTCTACTCAGCTGTACTTATTTGATTTGAAAAACAAATACATATTTACAGCATTTTGCAAATCTGTTCATAGCCCTTGAACTTTTTTACACTTTGTAACACTGCAGCCAAAATCTCGAGAGTATTTTATGTGAGATAGAGAGGCAAAATAACGTATACTAATGTAGTGGATTTCAAATGGCACATTGTTTTCATGCTGTTTCCCACAGACCAGCCCATCTCCATCTTTACGGTCTCCACCACCCTTGAACATCTGCTAGATTTGTTGCCCAAATTATCTCTGCAAGATTGTTCAAGTTCAGTCAGTCTAGATGAAAGGTATGTTTGTTTTCCTCTATGTTGTGTGTTACATGTTAGCCAAAAAAAACTATATTTTGATTTCATCAAAACAGATTGCCTCCCCCATCTTCCAAAAGTTTGTTGTGTCCCTTAAATGTTAGTTGGCAAGCTGCCATGACCCATAACTTTTGGCTTCCTTTGGCTTTTTTCAGAAGAAGCTTTAATCTTGCCACTATTCCACAAAGGACAGATTTGTGGATGATTAATACTCATCCTGCCAACATCGGAGGTGCGGATCTTGGTCTTCTTGCTTGGTATTTCGGTTTAGATAAATGGCCATCCCTTAGCAGGTTTGCAGTTGTGCCTTAGGGCGATATAAATTCTCAAATAAAGGATTGAACAGTGCTGCGCAGAATGACAACAGAACAACTTAATTTATTCTGGGATGAAATTATACACAGTTTGACTGTGCTTTGTAATTAAACGTTACCTGAAGGCAGTTAGCTGCAGTGGATTTCTTTTAAGGGAGAAAGAGGTAATTAAACTAGATTAAGTTAATTATTTTTAAGGTGTTAAACAAATAACAACCATGTCACATTTTCCTTCCACTTCACAACGCTTTGCTATTCCTGGTCCAGAAGAATCCACCCAAAATGCAATGAAGTCTGTGGCTATGTGGCTATGATGGGGCAGCATCATAGGTACGAACATTTCTTTTGTCTCTTTGTAAAAAGTGGGCTGCAGAAAAGTGGTAGTTGTTTTCTTGCAGCAAAAATGTCGTGGGTTTGATCTCTGGCCTGGGGTCTTTCTGTACAAACGTGTGCATGTGTGGTTTCTCTGCAGGCACTCTGGCTTCTTCCCACAGTCCAGAACATGACATGTTAGGTTAATTTGTCTCCCTAAATTGTCCTAAAATTGTGTCTCTTTGTTGCCGTGTTAGGGAGTGGCGACCTATCCAGAGTGACCGCCATGTTTATGGTTCAGAGGAAAGGATTTTATTACACTTATTGTGCTGCGTCTCTATTTCCAGAAGGGAAATTTAATTAACAGTGAATCCAACAAAGTTCTTGTTTATTCATTTTCTAATTTAGAAACAATTTTAAAAAGGTCACAAAAGATCCAACGCTTGAAGCTGGCGCATTTAAAAAAGATGTCTGGGATTGGTCATTTGGATATCCCTGTTAAGGAGCTCCATCTGAGGCAGACCCAAATCACCAGCTGCTCCTGGGCTCACTGCTCTGCTGCTCACTGACAACTCCAAGCAGCAAACATTGATGAGTTCATGTACAGGAGGAATTCCAGTTGTGAAGCGACAGCTGGTGTTCAGCATATGGTCGCTACAACATGACCTGTGTGCAAATAATATATTTTTTTGAAGTTGTTACCGTAACTATCGACGTTTTTCAGCCTGTGGTGGAAGAACACACGAAGGATTACATCGCATATATCCTTGATGCAGAGCTTAAATTAACTCAACAAAATGGTCGTCCCTTGCAGGCTGATGTGAGGATCTTCTTCTTTTTCTTTGGTTGGACCCAGAAAAATGCAAAATATTTGATCAACCTGTAAGAATGCCTTGAAGGACACAAAAGGAAGGATTTCCTGTCAGTTTGAGCATCAACCTTTATGAATCTTCTTATAATTAAGGTTTCCACTGAAGGATGCAAAGTTTGTATACTGAATACAAATATATGTATATACATGTCTTTGTATGTATATGTATGCACATACTTCCTCGGTACATGACCTAATGTCTATTTTACTTGTGTGTATAAAATCAAAGTTATTAAGACCCAGCACAGGACCCGGTGGCACCCCACCATTAATCAGCAAATCAGAGTTATGTTTTCTTTTTATTTGTTCGAACTGGTATCTGTTATTAAGGTGATCCATGTGGTCTTTAAAACAAATTGTTGTTAAATATCACAAGCAAAATCTGTGGCCTTAGCAGCATTAAATATCAGAATGTACAAATAAATAATATCGTCTGAGATTTACTATGAGATTTAGAGTTCTATACCTTTTTTAACCATGAGTGACATACATATGCATATTTTTTAAATTAACTCTATCTGCTGAGAAGTGTATTAATCAGACTCTCTCCTCCTTTTCATCTAATTAATTAGTATAGTCATATTGTGCTATTTTCTACTAGAAATGATCAATGTACTTTCATTTTTATTTCTTTTCTAAGAAAAGAGTATCATACAAAATGTTTGTTTTTTCTCAGTAGTCTTGAACCAATTATCTGCAAACGCAGCTGTCTTGATTTTTTTTTATCTGTAAGTCTTTTTTTTTTTCCATGATTGCCACATCTAACTGACTTTGAAGTTTTGATTAAAGTCTTCAAGAATAAACAGCAGCAAGACCACAAAGATCTGAATTTTCATCGTGCATCTTTGAAATAATTTTGTGTCATGAGTTCCTGTGGGAACAAGTTTGAAGATAACTAATTCAGGAAGCCCATATTAAAGTCAATGAGGCAGAGTTTAATAAATATACTGAAAACACCGCCCCGAAGGTAAAATTCTGCTGTAAAGAGGAAGCTTCAAACTGCTTGGATGGACTGCCTTGAAAAAGTAAAGAGGACACATTAAAATGCCTCGACAAGAGGAATGTGCTGTTTTTTTTTTTTTTTTTTAATTCATGCACCCAGATATTTTCACCTAAGAAGCTATTCATTTTTCTCTCAAATAAATCTACTGCACTGACAAAGGTTTTACTTGAAGTGAGAAGTTAGACATGCAGCATCGTAACATAATAAACAAATGTTTTCCGGTTCTGGAAGTACAAAGGCTGACTGACACTGTCATGCAGTAGATAGTCATGGTTGCACAGCCGGGATGTGACTTTCAAGAGCCTTTTTGAGGCCACCCAGAACTGCATGTTTCACCAAACAAATATCATCAAGGCAGATAAGCACATAGCCAAAGTAAATCAGATTGTTTTTCATTCTTTTTCAGATGGAAAGTGTATCACAAAAAAGGACTTGTAGCTCCATATAAAACTCACTTCCTCTTTTATTCAAGATAATGTCCTCAACCTAGCAATCTTTAAATATAATTTCATCAGCGGTACAAACACCAACCATCGGAGCAAAGACATTTTCTTTACTCAACACCCTGATTGTTTAGTAAAGTCTATAAATGATTCGGGAAGTAATTATGCCAAATTTTCCCCCACCTTTCAACTGCAGATCTTTAAATGCAATTCCGCAGGTTGCTGCAAAACAGCCTATAGTTATATATAATTAATATAACTTAATTTAAAATCCAATGTAATGTAATTTAATGCGGAGTAAATCAAGTAATAGTTACATTCAAAAATCAAATTGCACGTTCCAGGTGTCATCAAGTCTTATTGCAAGTTTGGTCTCATTTGTAAGCCTATTTTAACCACTGCTGCATTTTTTTATGGAGGTGAATGCAGGAGTGCAGGTCTAGACCAGAGGGTCGAATTCTCCTTGCATTGTAACTTAATTCACTCTGACAACCTCACATGCGCACATTAGCCATATTGCATTTCCTTTTTAACTCCTCTTTTAACTAAAACTCACACACATGTTCAACACTGTATCATGTAAAGAGATGAAATCAGTTCCTCTCACAAACAAAACCTTAATTTGACCCTAAATTTGGGCTATAAACTGAAATATTCATTTCGGTGAAATAAACTGACAATAGTGACTGAGTACACTCCTTGAATTTTGATCTCTCTTGCTGAGTTATTTGGATGTGAGTACAATCAGGTGTTTTCATGACTTTGAGCAGATATGCATCTGTAGATTCTGGCCAAAGCGTAGGGCTTCATTTGCACCGAATTGTTGGCTCAGGCTGCCCTCTCTTTGCATACCTGCGCTTGTGCATGATTCTGCATGCATGCATGAATGCAAAGGTCTTTGGGTTTTTCTTGCTCGCAACTTTTATGTACCAGAAAGGTTGGGTTACAAAGCAAAAGGCACACTGATGATGCGTTTTGTTGCACACATGCTGTCTCTCATTTCCACTGAACAAGTTTAGAAAGAAGTGCAGTAAAATTCACACTGGTCACTTAACATTTTCGTGGCATGGTTTTGATTTAATGGTGTCTCCTGCTCATCTGTGATTGACCAAAATACATAAAACAGATGAGACTTCTCTTTTAAAATCTGGCTGAAAGAAATGCATGTTTGGTCTTTGCTTGCCTTGGGCGCTATTGCCTGCACCTAACATGTTTGTTTTTTTTTTTTGCAGAGAAGGAAGAAGAGTGATAGCGCCTACTGGGGGCTTCAATATGTTTACAACTGTAACACAAAACATTGTCTGGCATAACTCCTGAGTCTTTCATGACAGTGAATTTTTAGTTTGAGGCGTCATAAATGCAAATGCCGATATAGAATGATGAAGCCAAGAGGAGCTAAAATTGAATTTGTCCTGTGGAAATAAGTAAGCATAGTTCTAACAAATCTCAGTAACAACCCATATGATCCAAAAATACAAATAATGTATATATTTTATGCAATGAAGGGAAAATCTATTGTAATATTTGCTAAAGACTGACGTTCTTTATTACTTTCAAGCACCTGGTTGTGGCTTGTTTAGGATGATAGGATGCTCTTTGCAATTGAGGACTGGAACTCAGTGGATTCTCGCTGAAGCATTTAGAAGTTTAGAAATGTGTCTGTAACCATCAGTACCCTTTGCAAATACAAGTTTGTGAAGGTTTTGAGAGATGCTTCCTTTTATTTATCAGTGACTCCCGATCAGGTCTTCTTCAAAAGGATTTTATCTCAAGGGATTTTCTGGTAAAATAATGGTTTGTTATACCATTGTCATGAGAAACCTGTTTATAGGATGTTAATTAGGACTAAACCAGCTGACAATAAGGTGCATTGATAGGGAACAAGATGGCTTACCAAATATTGACAGACTGCAGCTGGTCACCTCTTTTTCTGCATGTTCTCGGTGCATTGTAAATTCTCTTTGTTACGCAAAACTTATTTATGTCCTCATCTCTTTATTTAATTTCTTATCAAGTATGAATTATTTGAGTTGTTAATGGCATTTTGTGTAAATTGCCTTTCAGTAGTTCCATTAGAGATACATTTACTGAGAAAATGCTGTTTGACATGTCGGATACTTTCTCCCCCACTGAACTTCACAATGGCTTTATTGTCATTGTCTTAAATCACCCCGTAATTAGTTATTCTTTATTCAGATCCAATACTAATCTCTCGAGAGGCGTATTCTTCTTCCCAGAACTGACTTTTTAAGCCTATAATGAATCTGTCCTTTAATTTCAAAGTCAGAGAAGGCGCTGTCATTCCCTTGTTATGTGTTTCTGTGTGTATGAACACATACATACAAGTATAGACACGAATGTAGACTGTAAACTTTCACCGTTTTTTTTTCTACTATATTTCACTGTTTTGACAGTTTTTCTGTGTTTTTCCTCCCTGTGTATCCAGCGAAATCCTGACCTACCAAGACGACGTCCCACAAACACTGTAAGTGATTCTCTCTAAAGCCCTTTCTCATGAATTCAGCCCTGACCAAAACATTCACAGTTCAGCAGATCCTCATGCAAAAGCCGTAAGTGAGACAGAAAAGGCACGCAGCATTCCCGGCACAATCACAAGTCTAATGAGCCTTCACACCTTAAGCTTCCCCAGAGAGATGTGCAAAAAAAAAATAAAAAAAAATCCAAATGAAAGACTATCTTAATGAAACAATGACTAAGGTTTTCAAATGGGGAAATCCCTCCCTCATTAAAGACTTTTAGCCAAGATCCATTGCATTCATCAATTTCTAAATTGCGCCTAAACAAAGGAATTTCCCGAGATAGCACGCATAATTAATTAAAATACTGTGCGCATGGGAATTTTTCAACTTAATATCTTGTGTTTTGTGTGTGTGTGTGTGTGTGTGTGTGTGTGTGCTGTCAGAACTGTGGGAATGATACTAAGTTTTAAACGAGGAAGAAGCTCAGATGAAAAAGCTAGAAAAGCTCCTTCGGCTTAGCCTTAACCTTAATAGTGGCACTGCGGGGACACCTAACATAGAATTAAATGCAATTATGAAAAAATGTTTCCAACCAAAGAGGTACCTGTGAGAGGGAAACCAGAGAGGCTGTGTTCTTCACACAGCCCCAGGTGCCTAGAGGATATGGCAGTCCTTTTCATATTGGCAGCTGTTTGATCAGACTGTGCTCTTGTGCTGTACCGTAGCTTCAGGTCTGAGCTAAACACCTCATCAGATTCAGAGGAGACACTTTGTCTCCAATGCACTCCGGGCTCTTTCCATAAACACACCTGAATGATTCCTTTGAGCCCGCTTGCTTGATTCTGGCCTATATTTTACTTTTAGAAGGCGGAAGGTGTCCCACAGAATTGGAGTTGGAGTGTTAGTCTAGTGTCACGACGACTTGTAGGGAAGGCGTAAGAAATTGTGCCATGTTATAGTTTGCAGATTGATTGTGAGAGATAATCTGTTCGGCGAGCAGCAGAACAGGGACTGAATTCCCCACAGACGCTGGCTGTGAAAAGAGACTTACCTCTGTGTTGATCATGGTTATCAGCCATATACGAGATGGCTGATAACAGAGGTGTGGCGCTCTCCAAGTGTGTGCGTGTAAGTGTGTGTACGTTTGCATGCACTTGTGCGATCTGAGTGACTGCACAACAAAGAGTCTGAATGGATTTAGTCAAAGCTCAAACGCTGATGCAGCTGCATTCCCGGAGGTTTATGATGTGAAACACCAAAGGAAAGGAAACAATGATCGCATTCATGAGATGTCATTTTCTCCCACTTTTATCTCTGGAATTTGTTGAGTATTTTACCTCTTTTACACAATGTAATGTGATCAAAACTGTATTTTGTTGTTCGTTTTGGCAAATGGAAGTTACCGCTGCAGAGGATTCAGATTTACAGCCTTGCTGATCAAATATAGTGAAAAAATAAATAAATAAAACGTTCATCTCAATCGCCAGTGTGATGAGAAAGGTTCTGCACAACATCTGAAGAGGCAACATCCATGTATATATATGGCTAAGAATTTAGGCCCACCCCCCAATACAATGAGGCTGGCAGACACAGATTCATGCACAGCATTTCAATCTGGAAAGACTCAGACGGAGAACAAGGAACAATTAAAAGATTTAATGACAGCAATGAATAACAGTTCTTTGGCGCTCGGGCCCCGGCAGCTGATTTGAGCTGAGATTTGATGTGAACTCGATGAACATCCCGATAACTGATTAGGGATGCTTCCCCCCGGGGCCCGACACTGGTGGTGGTGGTCAGGAAGGGTTCCATCCTGGAGAACCGAAGGATGAGGGTGGAGATGGGGAGGTGATGGGCTGAACGCAGCTGGGAAGCGTCTGACGGTTTGGGTGTGGATCCTTTATGCAGAGCCTGATTGCTGATTGAACGTGCAGGGTGAGGTCCAGGCTGAGGACGGGGATGAGCATGACGTCGATGGGTGAACGGAGGGGGCGGAGTCTTCCAGCTTGAACTTCAGCTAAAGCTCCATTTTACTTGGATGAAGGTTTGACAGATTCTTCTGTTCTGTTCCATGTCCTGTTCATCCTCCTTGTTCTTTGCTCTTTTTCGAGACCAGTAAGTTTTCCTTTCTTTTTTCATTAAATCTTCAGTGTTCGTTTTCAAGTGGCTGTCTGTCGCTCTGGCAAAAATAACATTAATAGGAATTATTTCATTATTACCAGAAATATTGTTCTCTTTCTTTCTTTCTTTTGGAAAGAAATGTCCAAAATCCTCTTTTGGACATTGTGAAAGGATCTATTTTATGGGAGCTTGTGACATGAAGTGTTTGCTTAATTATGGTAATACATTTCAAACATACCTCACTCAAACTACCCAAAAAGTAAATAAAATTGAAAGTTATCTGTATGAAGAATAACATATAACAGGTTGTAGGACCTTTATTAGGTCAAAGGAGTCATGAAAAAGTCAGAGTATTACATGCAGAAATATTACAAAATTTGATCTTTAATTTTGTCTTTGTCTGCACCAACAAGCTCTTACAAGTGTACTTGGTGTTGCTGTGTCATAATATGATAGAAGTTTATGAAATACAAAAAAATATTAACAGCTACAAGGAAAAGAGAAGAAATCCACCAAAGGTTGTTCTGTGATACTGGTCATCCCAGGCATTCCCCGCTAATTGCAAAGCAACAAGATCTCCAACCTCCAACTCCAACACAACTCCATTGGACACATTGTCCTCAGGATCTGTGGTTGTTGTGTGTCCGTCCCCTGATAAAACTATGGGATCATTATTCTTCACTATTCTTATTATCATTTTACTCTCAGTACTGAGTGCAATATGAGCGGTGAATCTGAAGTAATAGACTCCTCTTACTGGTGCAGTAAAGAAACCTGAAAAAAGATCAAGAAGTATTTTGAAACTTAAGAGAAGAAACAAGTCACTTTTTCTTAAAGTAAAAGAAAAATCTAGAAGGTTTACCTGTGATTGGGTTATAGTGGTTTCCAGTGTTAGTAATCACATTTCTGAACACCATGGTGGTATAGTCATTGTAAAATGTGTTTCCTGCACCAGTTACCAGTAGAGAAGTGGAAAAAGCCACTTTGCTCACTGCAACAAAGTTTGTGAAAATATCAGTTAGTATCATATAATTAATGTTTCAAAAGTTGAAGCAATAGTAAATAAGCACAATAATCTTTCTAAAAGTTTAAATCTAATCTGAAAACCAAACACCTCAGATTTTTGCTATATTACCATTTTGAGCATAACTGAAAAAATTTTTTTGAATTCACATTTTAATGTACTAACAAAAATATTGTGTTGACAAAAACAATTCTATTTTTACTATGAAACAAAAACATAACAAATATTTTGTGTCAAACATTACCTTCATATTTCTCCTGCAGCTCTTCTACATGAGCTACGTTCACCAATAGCCTGTCCTGTACGATGTTGAGTTTTTGTTGAGTCATTGAAAGCTCAGCAGATTCAGCTGAAGTGATAAAAAAAAATGTAATTGTAAATATTCACAATTCACAGATTTTACATTAAAGATCCTTCAACCAAGGTTCAGTAGATACCTTCTCCCTCCATCTGCATGTCTTCAACCAGGGTCTCTACTGCAGTCAGCCTGTCCTTCATCAGACTGTCATTTTCTGCCAGTTTTGCTGACAGTAGCCTCAACTCTACTGCTTGCACTTCCACCAAATCTCGCAGGTTTCTCAGCTCCTCCCAGATGTCTAGCTGAAGCTCCAGCTCTTCCTTATTTTTCTCTGATCTGGACATCTGACTCTCAGGCTCATCCTCTCCACTAATAACGCTGTTACTGCTGTGTTCTTGTGCCCTGTGCAGATTACAGAGCAACAAGATGAAGAAGAAGGTTAAAAAGGCTCTCATGATAAACTTGTTTACTAGCTTTCTGCGTGTGCGATGTGGAAATTGGGGTATTTATATAGGTTACGGTCAAATACGTCAGGAGGATGCTGATTTATCAGCACTGTGAAAAAGCACACCTGCAGGTTAGTTTGGTGTGCCAAGTAGAAGAGGATTAACCATTACACAAATAATGTAATCCTGGAGGAGCAGAGTGCCTTGCAAAAACTTTTTAAAATTTTGTCACATTAAAACAAACATGGTTAAATTTTATTTCAAGATTAATCACAAAACCTGCAGGTAAGTTTGCAGCCGCTCAAAATCAACATTTACAGCATAGTTGCACAATTTCATCCTGCATGGGAGTCATGGAAAAAGTTGTGGCTTTCCAGAAGGAGAATTTGACCCAGTTCACAGAGGTAAAGGCTTTTCTGTTTGGAATATCATGTTCTACTCAGATGGGGAAATGATAAAGTTGTTTGGCCACAGAAACAGCCAGCATGTTGGTGGTAACTCTGTTATTTTAAAATATATTATTTAATAAAAAAAAGCAAAAAAAAAAAAAAAAAAAACCCCAAATCTAACCTCTTTCACATATTTATCACAAAATTATTTTAAAGTAAACTCTGTTGGGTTAACCCTGGAGGTGAGCCATAAAAATATTAGACTTTGCTCCTTTAGAAAAACAGTTTTTTTTAGTTCACTTCAAAAATTGATATAAATGTATAAACCCTGAAAGAGAACTTTTTCTTGTCCTAATTTCAAAGCAGCTCCAAACAAAGAAACTTAACCAAAAAAAAAAATAATCTTGAATCAAACAGTGAAATAGTCCAGTTGGCTGGTTGGTGAGCCTTATCTGTATCAGACATCTCTGTACATCAAGCAGGTACAAACAGTTCGTCGAGTCTGTTTTGTAAAATGACTCCCATCCCATGGAGTTTCAGGTTCTTCTCACCAGGCCAATGTTTCTAGACCCTATAAGTGCTAAAAACCTCACAGAAACAGCAGGAACTAAAACAGTTTTGTTCCAGCTGCAATAAATGAGCTATCTTAATATTAAAATTTGTTTTATATTGCTGTATTGATTCATTATTATTATTTATTTATGTATTTATATTTTACTTTTGCATTGCTAATCTGAATATCTTCTTGGTATTCTTTCGACCATATAGTAAAATCTCTCTGCATTGTACTTTGTTGTAATTGAATTGTGTTGTCAAGTTCTGTCTTGTTGTAGGACAAATTTACACTGTACACATTTATAAAAAAGTAACATAAAGAGAAACCACAGCCTTCGAGCTTCTTGGGGACCTTTGGCCAGAACATCTTCTGTTTGTGCAGAGACTTCATCTTCTGCCAAATGAAGAGGCAAGACAGCTGAAGCCGTTCTAGCAGCAATTCAGACCAATTATATGACTTATTTCAGACCAAGTAAAGTACATTTCTAATTGACCTTTCTTTCTAGTGTTTTTTTTAATTATTATTTGTTTTAGAACCAAAAGGAATTCCTCCATTAAATTGCTTCTCTTTTTTCATCCTTATGAGATTGATTGAGATAATAAGTATTGTAGAATGAAGTAGGAAACCAACACTTTCTCACCAGTTACCTGCAAAGCAACAGGATCTCACACTTCCCGCTAATGTGCTGATGCGCTAACAGCAGAGCTAAATTGCTTTTAGTGCTTTAGAGTTGTTGCAAACTTAGAAAACTTTTAGTGCACTTAGCTTTCCCTAAATATATTTTTCCAAATTAATTCTAACGTGCAATTGATTTGGATGAACGCAAATCATCCAAAAACTTTCAGTGGAATAAATTTTGGTTATCAACTGTTACAAAGGTTTCAAGTCGTTAGATATGTTTGTGTGTACTCCTATTTAGCAGGGAGTAAGAACTGCTTATGCAGCAGCCCTGCTTCCTCTCCTTCCGTGATGCAACGCGGCAAATCACTTTCATTCTTTACCCAGAATGACGTCCTGATGGTGTGCTTTCTGATCACGGTGGTCAATTAGGAATAGTCAGCAGCAGAATTAGCAATACTGTACAACTGTAACTGCAACCATGAGTGAAATGTTTGTTTTAAACAATCACTTTCTGATTGTGCAATAACAACTTTGACCGTGTTGAGAGTGACATACTCTGTCTTAACATATCGTGTATCATTGATACATGGTGGGTAGCGTTAGTAGAATTTAGTGGTGCAGCGTTAGCTTCCAATAGCTATTTTTGACATAACGTGTTAATAGAGCTAATGTTTATGATTCGCATTTTTGGGTTAGCATAAATCTTCTTAGATGGCGGTGCCCACCAGTGGGAGTTAATTTTACACTAAAAAGAAGAGGTCATGCAAACCTATAAATCATTTTTAAAAAGATGTTAATGTTGATGACCAAGTGTAAGCAGTTTTGAATGAACAAAAACACCAAAAAATATTCTTCAATGAATGGATGTTATTAGCACACTGTTCAGACATAGTTTTCATAATAAACTAAAAATAAACCAAAAAAGGTTGCAGTAGTAAGTGTATTTCTTAAGAGGTTCCGTAAGCATTTCATTAAACACAAAGGTTATATTTTATCAACATTATTTATTAGCCACACACACCAGCAATCTGAAAATTTGCGCAACTTTTTTTTCTAGTCAGCTACAGATATGACAGGTGAGGTTTCTTTTTATCCCTGAGTGAAACGTGGGCCCATCTGGAAGGCCTCCTGAGGGTGCAGATATATCTGCACCATTCCTTTGGTTTGGTGCAAGATATTGTGAAGAGCTGGGGAAATTTCCCTCTGCAACAGGGCCATTATCTGGGCGTGCTTTTTTGTGAGTCATAAGCGTGCGCATCAGTGACAAGTTCAACAATTAGACAGAAATAACAACAAATCAAGCTGTCGTTGAAAAAAGGTTTCTTGAAGCGTATAAAGAGCTGTGAGTGACATGATTTATGCTGATTGCTGCTTGTGTTTATGAATAAGAATATTGAGCAGCTGTCAGTCAGTATAAAACTGCTCACAGCCCCGTATTGCACGATTTACAGCCCATAGGCACACAAGCATCAATCTTTTTATAACAAAACACTCCCAGCGCTCAGGTGAATGTAGTCTTTAGCAAATAACAACAAATACGTGTTTTCAAGAATTGGCCTAATGTAATTTGTTCCCCCACTTAATGAATTTTGCTTTTATAAATGAAAGACTGACCATAAAATACTTTGCTTTGGGCATAAACACGAACAAATGTACATGTCCCGCAGAAGTTTCGGAGACGTGTCTTTTTGGAAAGAGAACACAAGGTTTTCTGCTCCGCTGCCGGAGGGAGCAGAGATAAAGAGAGTAATAGTTAGACTGTGGTCACATTGGTATGCAGACAGCCTTGAAAGCAGCACAGTACCTGTTGCATCTTGCAAATTCATTTGCTCAATATTGTGAAATTTCACCACTTAAATCGGGGAGCAACACAAGGGGGACTGAATGAAGCAGATGCAAATGATGTGGAGTTTCCAGGTAATAGACGGCCATTTGCCTCTTATTGTAATACGCATTATTATTTATACATCATTGTTATTTATATATTTGGCTGTTGAGTTACACTATGTCAAGTTACACTAAGACATTTTTTATGACTACATAACTCAATATGATTTGTAAAAATATAATCAAAGTTTTTATAGAACTGTCTAGAGAGAGACAACCTGTTCTATTGCTGAAAACACAGTTATTATAAGAAGAAAAGGCCCCCTTTGACAATTACAGGCTTTTAACATATAAATCTGTTATACATCATATTGATAAAATTGAGTTTTAATCAAGTTTAAAAAGATTTAAATCTAACATCAATTGGGGTCACAGGAAATGGTGTATATTTTTAGACTGATTTGCAAAAAATATTTGAGAGAAATAGCTCTATTTTGTATATAGAAAAATGTTTTTCTATATACGATATAGAGATCTAGGTGTGTGTTTGTTTCATTACAGCCATATGTATGGGGACAGAAAGTTTTCAGATCCCTTTAAATTTGCAGTCATTTGCCAAAATTATGTCGTTTATCATGAATGTACACTCAGTATCCCATCTTGACAGAAAAAAAACCCCCAGAAATGTAGAAATTTTTTAGCTGGTAAAGCCATGACTTTTCTTGGGAATCATGCAATAAGTTTTTCACACCTGGATTTGGGGACCTTCTGCCATTCCTCCTTGCAGATGGGCTGATGAACTAACTGGTTGCAGGTGTGAAGAGAGAGAGAAAGAAGAAGAGACACAGGGGGCGAGGGAGAGAACTGGGGATGAGGAAATGGAATCTAACAAAATGACTAGACATTAGAAACAAAATAAAAAACTAGAGTAGCTAAGAAAAGGACTAGACACAAGAAATAAACATAACTAGAATCATCAAGAAGGAATCAAAGTAAAAATACAAACAATGCAGAGTTAATAGAAAGAACTAATAAAACCCAAAAGAAACTCAAGATCCTGACAGTTTTCTGTTCAAGTTAATGCATTCAATGCTTTTTATTGATCATATTAAAATTTAAAATGCAAAGTTCATAGCATCACTGAACAAATTTAAATTGCAGCAGATTGCATCAAATCATACAAAAGTAAAAATAGGTGACCCATTGTTTTTATTTTTTTTTTTTTTGCTCTAAGCTGTTAAATTTTATAAATAGTATAAATGGAATAAGAATTAGAACAGATGGCAGTAACTTACTTATTCAAGCCATAGAAGGTTGAACTTTAAACATATCTGTTAAGTTAGAAAATAATGCACGAGATACCATTGCAATTTTGTATTCATACATAAATGCAGACATGGGAAATAAAAAGGGGTTGAATATCTTCAACAGTTGGTGTCCACTTCAAAAATCTTGGACCTCTGTTTTTAAAGGCTTTTCTAAATGTTTTAATGAAGTTTCAAACAATTAAAATGTCATAAACATTGCACACAAAAAATCTGCACAATGTTTTTTGTTTATTTCACGCTGGAAAAAAAAACAGGATGTGAATATAACAGCCTTATAACTTTGGCTCAGAACCTTTCAGTTTTAGATCAAGTAAGTTATGTTGCAGTCTTTTGGTAATCGAGCTATTTCTGGGCGGGGTCAATCACCTAATGTCTCAGGTATAGCTTAAAGCATCTCTGCTTCAAGCTATACTTTGAAAAGCTGCACAAATTTAACCAAAACCATCAAAGTGATTGATGACATATAATCAGCACGTATTGACCCATTCATTACAAATTAGTAATTACCTGCCATGTAGACCTGCGGGTGTAGTCCTAATTTTAGGGGGCAGAAAACACAGTTAGCAGTCTCAGAAGTCACACATACCAAAGATGTTTTGCATAACATCTTTCATCATCTGACATCCTGTCAGAAAGGCAGCCACCAGCGCAGAGCATCATCATCTCTAACTCCTCCGCTGTTGGTCAGGAGACCCGCTGCCAGGGTTACCGACCTGTGATTAGGACTCCAGTAAATCGTCCCACCCAGTGAGAACTGGAGGAGAGTTTTTTTTCATTGGAGATGTTCGCTCAAGAAGAAATGAGTTTCTCTTTCTTCATGTGTTAAGTTATATCAGTGTGTATATATATATATATGTGTGTGTGTTATATATGTGTGTGTGTGTGTGTGTGTGTGTGTGTGTGTGTGTGTGTGTGTGTGTGTATGTCTGTAAGCTTTTCAAACTTCCCTGTGGATGTTCAGAACTTAGACAGTTCTGATGTCAGACGTAGAATATAAGATCAATTATGGAATATTGAAGTGAAGAGATGAGATGACACTCTGATAAGATGATAGGTTAAGCTATCAGGCGCCTCAGAGTGACAGGCAACCTTGCATACCTTCCCTCATTTTCCTCTTAGGCAAATTCCTCTATGTTTGTTGCTCCTTCTGCTGCTCCTCTGTCTTTTTTTTTTTTTTTTTTTACTTCTGCTCATAACTTCCAAATGATCACAGAGACGAGCACAATAACACCTGGCTGTAAAAGGTTTAACCTTTATTTTTTATTAATTTATTTTTTTTTATCTCATTATTTTTTTCTGTCCACACAGCTTTCTCATTATGTATACTTATCTATTTTTTTTTATTAATATAATAGCATTTTTCTTTTTTCTAAGAAAGTCACTCACTCCACAAAAACACATCAAGAACTCAGCAGTGGTTGTGGATCCACTGCAGGTGGATCCAGTCAGAGGCAGTGAGATGTCCTGGGAGCGGTACATGCACTGTATGAGGTGGGTTTGGCTGCAGGTCGTTAGCCTCACCTTTATCTAATGATGCATACTTCCCCCCTGTTTATGGCAGCCAGAGAAGAGGAGCGCTAGCCTGTGCTTGTCTGCTGTAGAGAATGCCCATTAATGCTTTTTTCCCCCTCAGGTGATGACCACCTGAACTATCAAAGAACAAGCTTGTCTGTGACACCACCTTCCCCTTCCTCATCCTCCTCCTCCTCCTCCCCCCCAGCTCATCATCCTCACCCGTCCCTTTGCGACGACCTCCGCCCAAACTGTACAGCTCAACCACATCACTAGAGAGCTATTGGTTTCCCCATTTAATGAGGACGCACATTTTGTGCAAAACCGTGATTATCATCCAAGTAATAGAAAAACGTTTTCACATTTTCTCTGACATTTCATCAATATTATAAGAATGCACTTTTCCCCCTATATTTACTTCATAAGTAGAAGTTAAAAACAGTCCTATATTGTCGTTTTGCAAAAGTGATGATGTTAAACATCTGATCCGGATTATTTAAATAAGTGATGTAAATAGGTTTATGTTGGCTTTTACCATCTTATAAAGAGCCACAATAGTGGAAACCATGGTCTTAAAAAATATAAAGCCTGATTTTTGTGTTGACTTGTGTTAAATTACAGTTTAAATAATTTTCTGAATTTGTATTTTTCTTATCTCAAAGCAGTAATCCTGCACATTTCTATTGGATGAACATATCAACTCATGAATAAGGAAGTTTATTATGAATTCTAGCAGTGTGGCACCTGGATGTACAATTAATCAAAAACAGAATCTAAAAAAAAAAACAACAAAAAAAAATAAATAAAACAGTCTAACAAAGAGCTTAAAGGGCCAAGCAGTTTTATGCAGGGTGGCGTGATTACAGAATAGGAACCAGGTGGGTGATTACCTGATGAGGTTCAGCTATGAGAAGCAGAAATCTTAGAAAATGTGACCAAGGTAGATGGCAAAAGATGAATACAAACAGGAAATAAAAAAAAAAAAAAATCTAGAAATGAAGCCTAGACAAACGTCTGCATGACTAAAAGTACACAACCGAGAACATAGAAACTCAGGAACAGGTTTAGCTAGAGAGAAAGAAGAAAAACGAACAAGGAAGTAAAGACAACAAGGAAGACAGCTCAGAGAAAAAAACAAAACTGGAAAATTAATTAACAGCGATGACGTGAGACCAGTGACTTAACCTAACTTCACAGTAAGATATAGCGATGTAAATGCAATTCAACACTCATGAAGGCAAATACAGGATTAAAAAGATTAAAAGCAAAATCAGACCAGAACCAGAACCCCAAATACTCTCCTCAGTGTTGACTCACTTTCTTTAGGTTTTAAGCTAGATTTCTATAGAAACATAGCACACATTCTAGGTATATTTGAGTTTGGCTAATTTCTTTTTGTTGTAACAATGCTTCTTAAAAGTGACATGTATATCCTCCAAGATGTCATAGAGCCTACTCCCATGAACGAGGAGAGGATCCAGTGATCTGCCTGCTGTCCTGAACTCAACCCACCGAGCACTTGGTATCAGCTTGGATATGCTGTTTTAACCACAGCAATCAATGAAATCATGTCGGCTGACCTGGCTGACATATTTTGTTTAAGGTAAATCTTTGGTTTTCTGCATCCCAGGACTGGTTTAAAAGAAAATCCCTGAGGCAAATTTGCTGTCAGTCTGCTGGTTAAGTTAATATTTAAAAAGTCTTTCCACAAAATTAGTGGTATTTTCACTAGCCATTTAATGTCCCCAGATCGGACCTTCAGACGAAGAGGTAACTGGCCAGCACAAACAACGCATTGACAAAATGTCCCTTGGAGACAAATCTGAAGCTCACTGCTAACACAGGGAGTCGAGGAGGGAAGGTTAATGGCAGAGCCGCATCAAAACGCCGTGCTTGGGTCATATTTCTTGATTTATTGAGTACGATGTCTAAAACTGCAAACTAATCACATTTTTGCTTCCACCACTTCTAATTTTGCTTCAAAGCAGTCCAACTGGAGCATCGTGAAGGAAGGTGCTGGAGTGTGATTTCACTCTGATGAAAATGCATTCTGCATTAACTTTCCTCAAATCAGTTCTTCCCTCTCTGCTCCGTGGTTTTGAAGAAAGAGATTTATCTGATGATAGAATCATGCATTATTTATAGTTGTAATAATATTAGCTTCTGTCAATTGATATGTTGCAACGGAAGCACCAGGCATATTGGATGCCACTTTGCAGCATTGTGAAAGCTAATTATAGCGACTTTGTGGACATTTTCCAATTTGCTACTGCACATTCACTTCCCGTTTGTGTAAGATGAAATTTCCTGTCAGTGGCCCTTAAATCTTTGACAGATATGTGTTTAGCTCCTCTTTCGGGGCTCCTTAGTTCTCCGTCTCCTAAAAGGTAGCACTATCTTTTCTTGAAGAGCAGATAAAACAAATTAGAGGAAAGAGACATCAGTCAGTGTGCAGGGCCCTGTCATGAACCGTGCATACCAGAAGTAACATCTCAGTCACTAAAGGGAAGCTATTATCATGAGTCATGTGAAGAGGAAGGACTGTGAAAGAAACTATAATTCATTGAGGTGGACAGAAAACTGATACATGACACAGATTGATATAAATAACCTTTCTGGTAATTACAGCAGCACTAAAAAGTATGTTTAGTTTAGAGATCATTTGCTTCTGTTCATACTTTGTTTTATTTAAGTCTAAATTATACAGAGTAAAGTGCAATACCTTTTCACTCCTGTGGGTGGAAGTGCAACACTTTTTATCTTGTGTTAAGTTCTTAAGCCTTCATTCAGAAGCCTATAAAAATTAATTGGACTTGCAAACATTTCTTTTATAATCCATCATTTATTATCAATGGGTTTCCAGAAAGGTGTGTAATGTGTTAATACGGCAACATACATGTTTTTGATATATATAATGCAGCATATTAGACAATTTATGTGAAAGGATACAGCTTTATTTTTTATAAAACATTATATATATATATATAGATAACATTAAAAAAATTAGTTTGACAGTACATTCCGACTCTCAAGACTTCCTTTTCAATACTTTACTGAAATAATTTCCTAACCTCAGAATTCGAATATGATACATCTACTTGCAAAATATTTAATTAAAGGGATAGACATTTTTCCTTACAAATACGGTAACATTAAATTAAGTTCTTAAACACAACACACAGGCAGCAGTGCACGTTACAAAGTAAGACAAAATGTTAGACTGAGCTGAAATTATCTAGACATAAAAATTAGATTAATCTTAGAGGCACTGAGTTATGCAGAGAACACAATTTGAAAATATGAAATGTAATATAACAATAAAAATCAAAACTGTATGATTTATTGCAGTCTTAATGACAAAAATGACAGGATGTAATCTTTGTAAAATTCTACTTTTCCAGCAACAACTTGCTCAAACGGTTCAAACCCATCACAGCAGAGAACGGCCTTGTTAAATATTGATTGGAAAGGACATGGTTAACTGTATTAACTGTGTTCCATAATGGCCTCACCACAAGCAGTCATTAGAATAAATTTGGCGTGATGAAGATGAAAAGCCTGGCTTGGAAGGTGGCAAATTTCCCCTGCCTCCAAAGTTTCATCTCTACTGTGATCAGAAAATCCCTTGGGCTCTGCACCTGTCGCTGCAGGAACACAGCACCGGTGTAGGCATTCAGTTTCCTGGTGCTGAAGTAGTTTTCCTCATTTCCCTCCGTGATAGTCACAATAACGTTGTCTCCAGAGTAGGCGGGAGCCGGACCGATGCGGAAGATCTGAGCGGGGATGACGATGTTGGACTGGAAGCTGAGGTAGTAGTAGGTGATTCTCTGAGGAGAGTTCTGACACTGGAGGTAGTTGGGACAGCTGATCCGCTCACAACGCCTTCAAGCATCAAAGGAAGGAAGGAAAAAATTTACATGGACGGTGCTGTTGCTCAGTTGTACAGTTCAAAATTTTTAAAATTTATTGTCTGTTTAGGGGTTTTTTTTTTCTCAAACTGTGGGAAAGTGTAGAGTAGCACAAAGTAGTCAGTATGTTACCTACAGTAGCATTCTGAGATCTCATTTTTGAGGATAAGGAGGAGATTTAAGGAAAGCTAATAACTATAAAAGATGATATCACTAATATTTAAAACATGTCAAGTTATTATATTATATATTTAACACTTGCTGGGTCAAACAGTTTAATTAGTGTTAAATATTACGAAGTTATAAACTTTCAACATTCTTAACATTATCGCTCACATTTGGCAAGTCAAGGTAGACTGCTGCCTTCGGTGCAGTCTACCTGCACCGAAGGCAGCATGTCAGTAAACATGTCAGTAAACAGGTTAGTAAACATGTTTACTAACCTGTTTACTGACATGTTTATTAACATGTTTGCTAACATGTTTACTAACCTCTGTTAGTAAACATGATTCTTTGTTTCAATGCAGAAAAATACATTGCTATAAGCTAATATCAGTGATAATTGTCAGCCAAGTCATTGAGAAAAGGAATTTGCAAATCACATTGGCTTCAATGTCTTGCAACTGGAATGTGGTTAAGGTGCTGCCCAAACTGACACAAACATCAAGTAAAACTGATTGTCTGCTGCACAAGCAGTTTTTTAAAACCAAAGTAGAAATTTAAAGAATCCTTTCTCCAATAAATATTTAATATATTTTTTGTGGTACACACAAAAAATTTAAAACAGTCATAAAGAGTCACCTGGCACATGCCCACCGTTGCCTCTTGCACAACAAACCAAAACGTAAAAATAACTTTCCTGTAATTTCACCCGCATCTCTTTCAGTTTCTATTAATTTTTAGAGCTTCAGTTTTGTGGGCGAGGGAAATGTTTAATCTTTAGCCAAGAATTGTCTTAGCTATGCTGAGGGTGCCGGTTTACATTTTGATCACTTTAATGGTGACATTATCTCTACACCTCTTGATACAACCCCGATGAACAAAAACATGAACAAAAACGTAAAAGGACATCCTGCAATACAGAAACAACAAATGTGATCTTTCTATCACTGTCCAACATTTTCTCAATCACAATTGTGAACCGGGACTTTAAATTGTTGCTACAACTTACGTGTCAGTCACTTTGCGGTAGTTTGGTGGACAGTTAAGCGAAAGGCAGCGGTACCCTCCTTGGATGTTGTAGCACTTCTCACCCAGAGAGCAGTTATGAGTCCCTGTGGCGCATTCATCAATATCTAAACCAAGCAGTGAAAGAACAAAATGATTGGCAAAAGTTTTCACTATTGCAGGATAAATCAAAGCAGAAAAACGAAAAAGGTTACCCAGCTGGAAAAAAATAAAATAAAATTAGCAAGATAAGATTTTGAGGCCAATAAAATTTTATAGAGTGTGTAATTATTGTACCACTGTAAGACTACCAATTATTTTTATCTGAGCAGAACCTTCACACCATACTCTGTTAAAAGGTAAATGGGTGCTGTGCATCTTCTAAATTAATTTCAGAGAAGAACTCAGTGAGGCAGACCGGCGCAGAAGTAGCTGCAACACAGTAAATATATTCCAGGTTGGTGTTGGGAGGAGGGATTAAGTCACTTACCCCTGCAAGAGCGTCCATTTGGGGACATGGTGTAGCCATATTCAGGGCAAGCGCACTGGTGACCGCCTGGCGTATTCACACACCTGTAGGCACAAAGGTGGCCAATGCTCTGGGAACATTCATCAATGTCTGAATGACAAGGAAGATTAATTAAATCAAGGTATGAATCTCTCATAAGTCTGGTGTGAATCTGTGGTTTGAAGTGCCCACCTTCGCAGGTGTGTCTATCCTCCCTGAGGTAGTAACCCTTTCTGCAGTAGCATTGGTAGGAGCCATAGATGTTGGCACACTCCTGACTGCACTGGCTAGTCAAACACTCGTTCACATCTGCAGATTGGAGGTTAGAACTCATTAGTGTCACAATTCCACTTGATCAAAGAAACTTCAATGTTTTAATCATCACGTATAAACAAGATGTTGTCATTAAGACAATTATACTTTTGGCTGTGTTTTCGCTTCGAGGCATGGCATATAGTGACACTAATCCAACTAATCAAACTTCCAGAACCAGCTTTACCCTCTAAGCCGCGCCGTTTGTGAACGTACACGAGCTCGCTGTCCGGACATGCATATTTTCACACAAAAAACACAAAAAAAAAAAAAAAAAAAAAAACATGCAGCAACATGCACAAACGCCCAGGCCGACTGACATTAACAAAAACACACCTTCACAGCTCTTGCCATCAGCAGATAAGCGGAAACCAGAGGTGCACGAGCATTCATAGGAGCCCGGGGTGTTCTCACAGGTCTGGGCACACAGACGGCCAGGGTAGCGCCAACACTCGTTTATATCTGAGGGGAGGAAGGACCATCATCATCGTCATCATCATCATCATCATCATACCTTGGAAAAGGGCGCTTCATGCATGTTGGCACCCATATGTGCAGGTGCATGTGTTAAAGACAGAATCTGCATTCTTAGCGTCCTGCACAAAAGTGTGTATGTGTGCTACTCATCTGTCTGCTGATAGTCTAAACACTTGAGTGGAGTGTATTATTGTGAGAATCACAACACAGCGAAACTCGTGCTGGGAGAGAAGCAGCAGCAGCATGGTAAAGAGATGTGATCTGTAATCCACTCGCTTATTCAAGAGGCAGAAGAGTGGGCTGCTTCAGAGCCACAATAATAAACAGCAGGCCCAGAGCAGGCAGAGAATTAAAACGGTCCTCTAGATCTAAAGGGTGAGAGTGAAAAAAAAAAATACAAAGAACTGAAGACAAAAAAAAAAGGGAGAAACAGAATAAGTAGAAACCAGAAAAATCCTGAAGAAGCATTGACGGTGCCTGCTGATGCTGCTCTAGACCTGAAATGCAGTAACTTTAAAACTCATTAGAAACCTGAAACATTCATGTGTCATAATAAGACCGTGAAAAAGTATGAATTTTATTTTCATTTCAACATTAGCAAAAACTTTAAAGAAATTATTGATCACACTTAGGTTAGAGTTGCTCACATAACCTGCAATGCAGTCATCTAAATCTATCATTGAATCTAACATTGAATTGTTGTTCCTTTTGATAAAGCACATATAATGTTCAGCATACCTACGCACATCCTCCTGAACGAATCATACTGGTACCCCGTCCGGCACTCACAACGATATGACCCAGCCATATTGTGGCACAACTGTCCCTCTGCACATCGATGCAGGCCACTCTCACATTCATTCACATCTAGAAGAGATAAAAAAATAAAAAAATACTCATAAAGATGTCAAACTGCCAGTACCCAGGTGCCGAATATGGCAACATTTTAAGATTTCCAGTTTAAATATCATAGAAATGACGATCATCTTCAGTCTTTTTCCAATGTGTGACTATTTCAGTGAAGCGCTCTGCATGTATTCCTGCGAGACAAATCTGTTCTGCTCACATTGACTTTGGGTCTGTATATCAAATCTGATGATTCGTGCATCCTGTGCAAATGACTGCGAATCTTACCAACACATCTGGATCCTTCAGGGCTTGCATGATAACCGCGGCTACATGTTATCTTCCTGTTGCAAATGTATGACCCCGCTGTGTTGATGCAGGTAAATCCTGAACTGCACGGCTGGGTCAGAGTAGTGCACTCATCGATATCTGGTATGGAGATACAGAGAGGGAAAGAGATAAAAGGGAAGAAAAGCAAAAGATGGGAGGAGAACCCTGCAGTCACACAGACCAGGCACGAGAGACCGTGGGCATTGCTTTAGCCACACCGTGCTGTGATATCAAAGCAAACACATCACACAGTCACATTCTCTTGGACAGCTTTGTTGTTGCACTTTCTCCAGTTTGTCATTTCTCAGAGCATTTCTGCTGCAGTCCTTTTATAGAGGCGTCTGTTGCCTTGACATGCCCAAGTTCCTGCCCCTGGGGGCTAATTCCACAGCATCAGTTTGTACTGGAGGAGGACAGAGGATTGGCTTTTATCCACCCCCTCTGCAACCCCTCACAGCTACGTCTCTGATCTCCTGTCTGTGTGGCATTTAACCCCTCTGCCACCGCACCGAAATCGATTCATCTGCATGGCGTACAAACCGTGCATCTTCGTAGACAGTGAGTCATGTGTGGGAAAATTTCGTGGCTGATTCACTCATCGGTTTGCAAATAAGATAAGGGATATCATAATGTTGCATGTCATCAAATTTCAACACAATGCAAATATTTTTTATGTATTTATTTTTTTACTCGACTTTGATCTGTCTGCATTTGTTCAAACTAGAGAGAAATTTATTTGTGAAAGCTTTCGTAAAGCCATGTATTTCTAAAAAAAAAACGTTATTTTCCCCCAGTTTTATTAACTTTTTCATATAATCAGTGACCAATTAATGAAGTGTAAACAAAATCTGTCTTACCTATGCAGTTGAGCAGTACGTCCTGTTTATATCCTGCAGGACAGACAGGTTTGGGGTTGCACCTGAATGAACCGGCTGTGTTCAAGCACACAAGCCCGTCTCCACAGTTGTGATTTCCCATCATGCACTCATCAATGTCTGGGAACAAACAGCGACAAACAAACGAGGGCAGAGAAAATCACTTATTGTAAATAAGTTAAGTAGGTGTAATGCAGCACATTTCCACTGGATGGCACTGTAGTTCAATAGTAAACTGCATGTTTACCATCTTGAAAGCATCTTCTTTGCAAGTCAGTCTAAATCCAATTAAAATACACCAAGTTTTTCTATTATTATTATCTTTTGATGAATACTGCCGATAAGCAAAAACAACAGTGGACCTACGCATCATTCAGTCCTGTTGTTGATAAATGCAAAACTCTCCTCCAGAACAATCCACCACCTGTATCCTGAAAGACTTATGTTTTCTAAATCAATCTTGTCCATCTGCTGTCAATGTGTGAAATGAAACATTTAAATCTTTGAGGACAAAAAGGTTACTATGATTTTGCTTTGGATTCAAGCAGGTTTGCAGGATTTTGGCACAGTAGCAGCTGAAAAGAAGCCCATTAGCTGCACCTTATCTATGAAGACAGGCCTTCACAGATAAGGTTGGTTTTTAGGAGCAGGAAAGTGGGACTGTGCACTTTTCTGTTGACACAAACATGATTCTAAGAACAACAACAAAAAAACGCAAGTTAAAAATGAGTAAGAGAAGAACAGCAACCTCCCTTACAGAGAACGGGCCAACTGAGTAAAATAAAGAAACACAGGTTTGTAATATTTGAATACATTTATCTCTGTTCTAATCATTTTACTCATAGCTCGAATGTTCAAAAATGTTCATAAATATGTAGAAGATTTTGAATTTGAAATTTCCTTATTACACAACATATACATGATAAGGAAATTTGCATTCAATCAATTGTTTCTTTGTTGTAACAATACTTACTGGCAATAAATCTCACACTGCAGGAAAGCGTGTTTGTTTCCCTTTAAATTTAAAAAGGTGCCACATCCACCCTGCTAATACTTAGCATCTCGTTCTGCCAAGCTGATCCATATAGTATTTGGATTTTAAGTCCACTAAGCAGAGTTGCTGACACATTTTTTTATGGGCTCAACCTACACATTCAAGTCTGTGGCTCAACCCAAAACGATATTTTTTTTGAAGAATGTGGCAACATTTAAGGGAAAATACACAACATTAACCTTTTCTCATAAAGGCTTTATAAATCCTCTGAGGAGTTGAAGGTCCGCTACACTGAATGTGATTCAAAATCTTTAAAATAAGACGCCCAGAAACCATCCAGATCAGATGCATCTATTTTTGGCGTGATCTACAATATATCTCAAGATCACAGGTGAAAACCAGAACATGGATGGTCCATTAAAGCTAAAGCTTTTGTGCTGAGTTGTTCCCACTTCTTCAGTATTTTTCCCACTGTGTCTTATTTATTACTCATAGACAAGAAATAAAGACACTTGAACTCTTCTATTTAAAGCAGAGACTTGGGCTTGACTTTGTGCTGGTACATAAAAGGAACTTTAAGACCTTACACTTCAATAGCACCCGCAACAAAATCCCTTGAGTAGTTTGAATAGAACATCTGGCTGGATGGCTGGATAACAAATAACCACAGAGGACTTGTTATAAGAATCAACCTCCATTAGGAGTGAGAATTAGCGGCATCCATGAGTCTGAACCATTGAACCCCGTGTACGGCGGAAAATAGCCCTCATAGTCCATCTGGAACTCCCTCATCATGAAGACCCTTTTCTCATGAGCACCACTGCAGCTTTGGGAATGAGACTTCTGAAAGGTCCCAATTTATGGAGCATGGAAATAATGAGACGTATTGGGAGGATTTCTATTACAATCTCAAGGCTGGGTGCTGCCCACAACGACCACACAGGCAAGCCTTTTAAGAGTTAATAGCAAACAATAACAATTGGGGCGATAAAAAAAAAAAAGTCATCGTTATGCATTCTTGTGTGGGCTGACATTTTAAGTTAAATCATTTGTATATTGGAGGAGAGTTTTTTTTTTATTTTTTTGTTTTTTTGTTTAATGTGCAATGCCTAACTCCCAGGGGAGGTACAGCAGATTATTCTCGAACAATGCACTTTCCTGACATTGTGAACATCCAGCTTTGCAAAATCCCTCCCTTGGTAAAATGGTTACAGTGGGTGGAAGTGAGCCCACCGATGCAGCTCAGTGCTGATAAAGTGAAGAGTACCTTCACAAACGTCGTTGCTGATTTGGTATCCAGGCGGGCAGGTGATCAGTCTCTGACAGACATAACTCCCCCTTGCGTTCACGCAGCGCTCGTTAAGCTGGCAGCCATGTGCAGACAAACACTCATCTATGTCTGCAGGAAGGAATCAAGACGCTTCAGGATACAGACAATGACAGGCGCATAGAACGCAAGAACAAGTAAAACAGATTTAGAGAAAGCAGACAAGAAGATGTACAATAAATGTCAACAACTGCGTGTTCTGAATGTGACAGTCGGCAGTTAGAAACAGATTAAAGAGACAAGTCAGAGCCTCCTTCAGCAGAGAGACAGAAGACAAAGAAACTGAGAATAACATTCATACAATAAGAAATTTGTCACCACTCAGAGCCGCTCTCTGTGCCACTTTCAACAGCCAGCTGATGTGAAGTAGCAGTGGTTATGGCTTAAATCTCATAAGTTTGCCTTAAGAGGCAGCTTGGACAGACACTTCAGTGTTCAGGAGATGCTTGGTTTCTTTCCACCATTATTTGGAGAGGAGAATAACGGTTGCCAAGATGGTGTATCACAGAGCATGGATGACTGGATGGATGATTTTATATTTATTCTGACAAATTGATATGGTCCGATATAAAGCAGTCTTTATAAAAAATAAAAAAAAGCTCTGGCTGTATGTGTAGGGTCGTTCTCTGGCTGCAGGGTGAACTTCTGCTCCTGTCAAGGACAGGTCTGCTTCCACAATTACTTGATAGATGTTTTGCTCAGGTCGGCACACAGCGTTAGCGCTCCGACACATGTTTGCATGTTTTCCAAAGGTTTTGGTTTCCTCTGTCCAGAGGAATTAAAAATTTGAGTTAAATGGATGCACACATGTGAATGTATTTTACAGTAACTCACTGTTGCCCACTGCTGCCTAAGAGGTTCCACTGTGTTGAAAGAACATCCTCAAGACATCAACCAAAAAACGTGGACACCAATGGAACTGTTGAAAGGGACGATAACTGTCAGCATAACCTATTTATAAAGTGGCCTAAGGACAATAAAGTGAATGTTTTTGCCTGAAAAAAATAGTGGGTATGTTTGAGGTGTGTTCGAGTGAAGCAGCCAGAAACCCAGATTCAGTTACACCAGTTCATTGATCAGGAGATGATCAGTCCCTGTCCGCCGCCATTTTTGGTGGAATATAGTGGCTATATATAGCATGCTGCCGTTGAGATAGACTTTGATGATGCCTGGAAAGTTGGAATAATCCATCAATTATAGACAGTTCAGGAACAAGATGAAAACTTCTCCCACGGGGGATTAGAGCCGTATCTCCTCTGCAAATCTTAAGGCACTGATGAGTGAAAGAGACAAATCAGGGTCAGACAGTCTTTGCAGGAATGCTTCCCCAACTGGAAACAAAATTCCTCTGAAGACCGGGGTATGGGGTAATTTTCAGTCTATTGTTCACTTCTGTCACCACAGATTTCCAAATGGAAATACTTTCTGGACTGTTACGACATTTCGGCTCATTACCTTCGCATGAACGTCCATCTGCTCTGAGGGAGAAGCCTAAGGAACAGGAGCACTGTGGCCTTCCTCCCACTGGGGTGCACTGTTGCTCACAGATGCCGTTTCCTTAAAAATATTGAAATATTTTGTGTCACTAGCTTACACAGCAGTTTTGATACAATAGAACACACAAGAGCCTTTGCAGGAGCCTAGAAAGCTTCGCCAGTTCACTCTTAAGCTGCAAAAGCAACATCAAGGTATACTAGCTTAACAAGCTAACTAATAACATGCTTTGATATTCCAACGCTTGGTCCACACTGGAACTGACCTATGACCTTGATGTCATAGAACCTAATTAAGGGTAAGTATCTAAAACTGTAGTATTTCCCTTGAGCTTTTTACCATTTTGTCACAGTACAACCACAAAAGTCAGCATATTTCATCGGGATTTTGTGTGGATGATCAAAACCAAGTGTGCACAATAGGAAAGTCTAGTATGACCCTCACTAAAGTGCAACTAACTGCCATCAAAAGTAACCTGTACTACTAAATGGAGTCCAGCTATGACTGTAGGTTTTCAAAGGCCCATTGGTGAATGAACAGAATAAAGGAAAATATCTGGCATGTCAGGAATAAAGTTCTGTTTTATAACATAGCCCAGTCTAAGGTTATAAAACATCTCCCTATGGATTATGGATTGAACAAAATATAGTAGCTGAGAGATAACTCTGGAAGCGCTGTAGCGATCCAAAGTTCAGCATCGTTTAACAGAAACTATACCCCCACGGTGTAACAAAGTAATAAAAGTTCAGTTTGCAATGTGCCACAAGCCATTTAGGAAGAGAATTTTTAGACATGCAAAGAACAAATGTTTGGCAAAAGAACTAACACTGCATCTCCCCCTGACTATTCCCACTGTGAACCATGAAGGTGGCAGCCGCGTCTTCTTCTTTAGCAAAGAAGTAGAGGGGCTCAAATGTTTCTAAGATTTTCTTTCTCATGTTATGCTTTCACAACATGACAGTTTTAACAAATATGTAAAAAAAAAAAGATTGTTTATAAAAGTTAAAAGGCAAAGTACGTCATGATGTAGAGGTGATAGTGGTGAGAGAAAACCTGAGTGATGAAGATGATGATGATTTAATAAAGAGAGCTCAGGGCACAGTCCAACACAGGTGGCACGGCAGAGAGTTGGCACACAGCTAATTACCAGTAGCAACTGAAAAACTGAGGACTGAATAAGAGAGCTAAACCAACACAGGACTATACAGTTCAACTGTGATGGCAGGCAGACAAATGACATACGACGGATGACAAGGAACACAGACAACAGGTGGGACTAAATACACGGGGAGGGTAATCAAAGAACGAGACACACGTGGGAAGCGATCAACAGGGAAGACGCCGAAACAACAGAAACTCACAGGACAGAAACTGAACACAGAAAAACCTTATAATAAATACACAGAAACACGGATCATGACAAAGTAGGAGCTGAATAAAAATTCACAACGCACTGTTTAGAACCTTATTTGAAAATCAACCTAAAAAAGAAACCATGTACCCTTGTTTGCATTACTTTGTGTTGGTTTATCATAAAATCCCAATAACACACACTGAAGCACGTGGCTGCAATAAGACAAAATGCAATAAAGTTCTATACACTTTTGCAAGTCACTGTATTTGATTTGTGTTTTTTTACACTTCAAGGAAAGAATCGTTTTACGGAAACCTGTGCAGGCTCCTCGGCTGAACGTATTTACTTAGTTTCAAAATAACAAAATTGCTCATTGTGAGCTGCTCCTTCTGTAATTAAGCCAAATGTCTAACCTTCACAGGGGTTGAGTGGGACAGACGGCTGGGTGGGAGGTGGAAGTGGGGAGGTGGTTTCCACTGCTGCCTGATGAAACTCCTTCAGTCTGTTCTCCTCATCCGTGCTCTCTGCACAAACATGAGCAAAGACAGAAAAAGAGAAATAAACGTAATTGCAATCACTAATCCCAACCCCCTGTCCTGTACTGCGGTCTTAGTTACAGACTTGTCAAATAATTGCATTTAAATCCAATAATGTGAGAAAAGTGGCTACGGATGGAAGTTGTCACACCACTGGAGGTGAAACAGGAATAAACACTGCCTTCAGACAAACATTTGGGTTTATTAGTAAGCTCCATACCTCACTGTAATTTGCTGAGAGCTCCGGCATTAGTATCCTGTTGAGACAGGCTTGTGTTGCTGATTAAAGTCTGCTCTGTTGCAAAGTAGCTGAAAATACCTCTTAACTGTTCATCCGAGCAGACACGTCAGTTTTTTTTTTTTTTTTTTGGCTTCAGCAAAGAAGTGAGGACAAAAATGAAAAGAAGAAGAAGAAGAAGAAAAAAAAAAAGAAACAGTGTTGAAATGCCTTTTGACAGCAGAAAAAAAGATGTGAGTAAGATCCAGGAACAGGATGGAAGTATAAAAATAGAATAATTGTTATTAGGCCCTGCAGAAAGGAAGGAAACCAAATAGGTCAGAAAAATAAAACACAATGACAGATGGGGTCTTTCTGACATGCATACGAGCCGGGGCGTAAATCTCACTTTAAAGAGTAAATGACACAGAAGGCTGCTTCCGCTTTGTGTGTTTGCGCCACTGGAAAATGTCAGAGACAAACCACGACTTGTGGTCTTCGTTTCACCTCGCGCGCAAGTGGACGCGTCCTCCTGCAGCACGTAGCCGGGGTAGCACTCGCAGCGGAAAGAGCCGGGCGTGTTGACGCATCTCTGGTTGCAGATGCTGCTCCCGTATTTCAGGCACTCATCCCTGTCCTCGACGGGCCCCTCGACGGCGTTCTCACCATCCCGCTCCTCGCCGATGGAGAAGGCCTCTTTAGGATACAGGCTGTCTGAGACTGGAGCACAAGGATAATTTAATGTTTGAGTGGCCTTTCAGAACATACAGGTGCGCCTCGGTAATTTAGAGTATATCGTTGAAAGGGCATTTTAATTCAGTATTTCAATTCAGAAAGAAATATATATGTGGCATATAGCTTCATTATACAGAGTTATGCATCTGAAGTGTTTATTTCGGTTCGTTTTGATGATCATGGATTACAGCTAATGAAAACCTAAGAATCAGCTTCTGAGAAAATAAAAAATGAAAGAAGGGATTTTTTTTTTATTATTATTATTCCAAAAATGATGGCCTCCTGGAAAGTATTTCTATGCACCGTTCAGTAGTAGAACGTAATACTCTGAGTTTGTTTTGCATAAATTCCTTTATTAATACAATGATGTACAGTGACGATCAGGTGTAAAGGAAGCCCAGGTTGCTTGAATAGTAGCCTTCAGCTCTTCTGCATTTTTGGCTGTGTTGCCTCACGTCTGCTTTATCTGCTCTTTATCTCCCCACTTTATAGATTCTCTTTGGGGCTCAGGTCAGACAAGTTTGCTGGCCATCGAAGCAAAATGACAGCATGGTAATTAAAGCAGATAATGGCGCTTTGGCAGAGTGGGATCAGCATCTCCATAAAGCTCATCAGCAAAGGTATTTTTAAGATCTTCTTTTAAACAGCTCTTCTGACTTTGGGTTTGAGCAAACAGCAGCATGATGACATGGCTCCACAGATCATCACCGACTATATCACACTGGACCTCAAGCAGCTTGGATTCTGTAAGATAAAGTCTTCCTCCAGACTTTATTATCTTTATTTCACCAAAAAAATGCAAAACCCAGTCTGAGTTTATTCCTTTCTTCTCCCTATCCAAGGCAGGATGCTTCAGATACTGTCTTTGGTGATGGTGCAGACCATGACAGGCTGTCCTAAACCTGCAGGTGTTTTGTGTTACTTACCATATTTTATTCAGTTCCCTGTATTTATTACTGTTGAAAGTTACTGCTTCTGTTCTGTTCAAAGATCTTACTTTCATTAAAAAAAACACTAATTTATCTCTGTATTTGAGTCTCTGCAAGCCACACACATCACCTGAGTGTCAAGGCTGTGGGGAACCTTTTCAAATGCATGTTTTCCTTCCATCTAATTGTCCAAAAACATAAATATAATGAACCAGTAAATATTTTATTACAAACACACAGAGATAGTTTTTGTATTATATTTAATATTTTACTCCATTTTATTTTTTTTATTTTTATTTTTTTACAGAATAGAGCAAACCAACTCAAAACAATTCACATCCAATGTAAGCTCCACAGCAATAATGAGAGCAGTTTGCTCTAAAAACCTGTTGCTCTGTCTCTGATTCCTTCATAAATCAACTTGCTGCTGGGTGAGCAAAACTTTTGGCATGAATAATAAATCCAAACGATCCTCTCAGTGAAATATTCCTTATCGCCCTTGACCACAAGGCAGAAAATGTTTCACTTTGAATATGAGATGAGCCAAAATTTTCAGCTTGCTGAAGCCAACTCAATTTACAGCTGCACAACTTCCAACAAAATGCAGCGGGTTACTGGAAAAGCGCCACATACAAGGCCCAGCAGCCCGGGTGACGGTGCATCTCCAAGAATTACAGCACACAGGGTGAGCGAGGCTATTAGGTGCAGCGGGGTGAAAGGACTGTGCTCATTTTAACAACCATTTTAAGGTTAATTCATTATTCTTCCTAATAAGCAGGACACAGTACTTTAGGCTGCATTTAAGACTTTGCATCACCACATTTGTCAGCTTGCGTTACCTTTTACTGGGGGCAGAGTTGGGTCCAGAGCAGGCCTGTCTCTGACAGTCTGTGTCCCCTCAGCCTGCTTGCAGCAGTTTAGAAAGACGTGCCGGCAGTGGAGACCCAGGTACTGGTGAGCTTCACAGCGATGACCAGCTCTGTGGAACTGCAGCCCGAGAAAGCAGCAGCTGCAGCACTCCTGAAGTTCACACAGACCAGGCTTTAATCACGCAGTGTTCAGAGGTTGTTGTTTTTTTTTTAAAGTTATTTACACAAATAAATCATAGACATATTTCATCTAATGCATTAAGACTTGTGGTCCATATTGTATGCTAGATTAGAAAACCTTCCTTTAATGACACAATAGACGGGCTGGATCTCTTTTTTGGACTTCTGTGACTGGCTGCTCAAACTTCTGAACAGACCACAAACACACGCAGTCATGTTTATAAAATGTTGCATCTAAGCACCACATTTTTAATGAGATGTTTATCATGGCGATCATTAAATTCTGGGCAGCAAGTGGTCGGCCACAAAGGGACCAGCTTTCTGTCATCGTTTGCCAATCCGTGTTTATTGTGACTGCTTTTCATCATGAATTTCCTGTTTCCCCCTAAATACGTTTTGAACCGTCTAAGTGTATTCCAGGGTTTTGCCTTTACACCTCGCAATTGACATTTATAAATATTGCTCTGTTAATATTTTATTTCAGGGGCCCTGGTTTTATTAAACTCCTTATTATAAATTCTGTGAAACTGCCCGCCTGCCTACAGATAAATCTGACTGCAGCATTCTGCATTTGGATTCTCCATTTTTCTTTTTGAATCAGAAAACATCTAATACCCTAAAACCTATTTGCCCTTGGGATGTTAATGGCAACAAAACTGAACTGAACAGCAATATTTGATTATTGAGACTTAAATTTCCTGGACATGGTGAGTTACCGACAGATTCTGTTTTTAGAAGCATGAAAACATGTTGGTTCCCAAAGCTTTGTGTTGATAATAACTGATTTCAATCTGTCTGTGTCTCTAAATTTACTTTATAGCTGATGCAGCATTCATTTGACCCAGCTCCTCTGTGTTAACCACACCTCTCCATCATTTTGCTTCATTAGGAATCTTCCTTTGCTCCTGCTGTGACAAAGTGTTTCCTGATGTGTTCATTTTAATGGTTGTTAATTGCTCAGTTCTTTTTGAAGATGCCCCCCAGGCTAAAAAGGCAATATGCATAACGTGACATTTATGGTTACCTGGGGATCATTTCTCTATATTTTCTTGATTACGTATCTTCCCCCAATATGTAGTTGCCATTCTGCATCCAATTCAACCAAAAATTGAAATGAATCTGCGGTGCTTTGCAGTTGCTGTGCAGCAAACAGGCCCGGAGTGTTTCTGCATGTAGTTTGCATGATTTGTTTATCACAAAATGTTCCAATGAAGTGCTGGAAGTTTGGGATTACAATGCGGGAAAAATGTGTATTTAAGTTTTTTTACATTTAAAAAAAAAAAAAAAAGCTGTAAATTTCCCCTTTTCCACAATTTCATTATTTATGATACATACACAGACAATAAACTGTTGAGAAGAATATTGTGTCTATCGTCAAATTTCTGGCAAAGAGAAGACTGGCTTTTACAGACCACCGTAACGATGTTTTTGGCAGGACTGATAACTGGAATCAGGTATATTCTGGAGTCAGTCAGTAGTTTGATTCTTTATGGAAATGCAGGTGCATGGAACACCTTCATATCTATCTTCCAAAATATGTGAGGAGTTTATTTAGAAGACTCGTATTCAAGTGAAGTAAAAATGTCAAAACACTTCCGAGTCGGTGCCAGATGTGGTACATGTTGATCAGCTTCTGTTTATCCTATGTGTCACCTGGAAGACACTCTCAGGATCACTTTGTGAAGTCTCTACTAATTGAAAGTCATACAAAGTAAGCTTTACGTCTGTACTCAAGGTTTTGGAAGAGATTATGATTGACACTGCAAACTGCACAGGAGGCAATGGTATGATAATGCTGCCAACATGCCTGGTGTATAAGAAATGCATAAACAAAATCAACCTCCTAAACATGTTTGCTGCACACACTGTGAGTTTGGTTGGAGTTGTTGTTGACTGATGTTTTGAGACAGCTTATTTATTTATTTATTTATTTATTTATTTATTTATTTATTTATTTTCCAGTTTGTGTGTAACCTATTTAACTTCTGCTCCAACTCGACACCAAGGTGGTAGGCGGTGACAGATGAACTGCAGCCGATTGAAAACAGGCACAGTGAAACCCTGGAGCCTCTTTGCAACACTAGATGGCCTGCACATGCAGATGTCACACTTAGCTACGTAAACATTCAAAAATAGTGTCATGTTGTAAATGACACTAATCAAAATGTAGCAACCAGAAATGAAGCAAGATCGCATAACGAAAAAAAAAATGGGCAGGCTTGAAACAGCCTTCCATGTGAACGTTGTGGCGTTGCATTCCCTAGGGTTTTGAAAAAGAAAGCATTGCCTTGCAAGGCTGCCAACCTGGACCTGGGTAAAGCTGTGGATTTGGTGGGATCCTTGTGGGACTGAGAGACCACCTTAACAAGTTTGAGTCTCAAGCCAAGTGGCTGTCTCCAACAGTTTCACAAGTTTACAGAGTTATCACTCAAAGACCAAAAACTCACAAAAGCATTTTTGGGAAAAAGCACCACCTGAGATTTTGAATTATCAGCTCACCAGTGTTTTTTTTTTTTTTTTTTTTTTGTTTTTTTTTGATGGTTGTTGAAAGAAACTGATCACAGGTACACTGCACATGATGATCTCAGTAACACATTTGACTTCCTGAACAAGTTCTCTAATGTCACAGTACTAGAGCTAAGAAACAAGGCCATTAATCTCCACTTTAAATATTCAGCTGACATGGAGCTGGAGTTTGGGGAAGCGACTGTCCAATGTATTCATGGTAAAGGCATCACATTCATTCCATTTTGCTTTTACAGCAAATTATAT
>NW_015112887.1:365728-406325 GCF_001443285.1 Poecilia latipinna
ATATATATATATAAACCTACAGTACATCTTTCCAAATGTGGACATTTCATTAAGGCTTTACCTGACAATCCCTGTCCAAAAGACAAGTGATGAGTGATCATCCTCTAAGCATAAAATAGTTAAAAATAGACGCAGATCTGGAACAGGAAAACCTGAGTCATTTGACTCTGGCACTGGACTTCAGAGATCTTGTCAAAAACTTTGCTGTGAAACAAGTCCAGAAAAGTAGGCATCTTTTCAAGGTTTGTTGAGTCATCACTGAAAAAGTTTGGTATTATTGGTTAGAATACTTTCAAAGCTGTAGTGTTGCCTGATCTCTCATTTCTAGGAACATTATTGATTTGTAGGCATGTTCTGTTCATGTTCTGAAGGACTTGACATTTATTTTCTTTACAAAGTAGTAAAAAAACTGAGCTTAAGTTTTGATACGTTTACTTCCACTAGTAAAGGAGTAATAAATGCTGTGTTAGTGCTTGTTCATGTCGCTTAATAAAAGTATGTCCATTCAAGGATTGTATTTTATGACGCAGAGAACATATTCTGATTTGAATTTATAATTCTACATTAACAGAAACCATTTCAGGGTAATTTGTAGTTTTTGACAAACAGCTTAATAAATATGGCATCGATAAGCTGAATAGTATGAGGTGATGAGGTACATCAAGAAACGTTAGACGAGTGGGTTCGGGAATGTTGATAATTACATTGAACATACTACTGACACCGAGGTTATAATTACATGCTTTATTACTTTAGGGAAGTCAGTTATTATGGGATTTGTTGAGACTTTTGCCCTGGTACCTGCTCCTGGATACTTGCCTTGTAGGAATCCGTCCCACATTTACTGCTGGCGTCCTCTCTACAGAAGCTTCCTCCTCTGGCCGCCTCAATTCCCGCCAAGCACTGGCGTTCTTTCAGAGAGCCGAGACAGCACTGCTGTTGGGCGGTCCTGACAGAGAGAGGGTGCACATGAAAAACAACTGCGGCAGTTGCTAGACTGCAACCGTGGCCATCCGGGGGCAGAAACTGTCCTCACGAGCTGAATGAGTTGTGGCTTCGAGTTTCCAGAAGTTTAATTATGAGGAGCTTGAAAGCCAGCTAAATAATAAAAGCAAAACTAAATTTGAAACGACTGGTGTAGTAATGCAATACGTCTGTAAGGCACATTTTTTTCCCATTATATCACCTTGTTTCCAGGTTCAGTGCTTCTACGTTACATAATGAGCTCACCAGCAAATGGTGCGCCTATCATCTGTGGGTGGCTTCATGTTGCTGCAGTGGCCATTAGCCGAAGCCCATTTCTCCCCGGTCTCACAGCAGGTCTTCACCAGCTCTTTGACAGACACTGTAAATGAAACACAAACAGCTTCATTTAAGTCTTTCAGTGCACCGAGTGATCAGTGTGCATGGTCCCTTTTAAAATTCTTGTCAGTTTGTCCCGTATGTTGCTGAGCAAAAGGCAATTTTCCACTCTGGTGGACAAAAAGATTTATTCTATTCTAGTATATCCAATTAGGGGAGAGAAATTTGTTTACACTGTGAAGTTAGAGTTAAAGTTCACCATCTTAAGTCTCGGTGCGTGAGAAGCTGCAAAATTTGATTAGTGATATTATCAATACGACCGCATCTAATGTGTTCTGCAATGTTGTTACATAGAGATGTTCTTATTTGGAAGACTGAACAAAGAGAACTCCAAGTGTAGCGTGTGTGTTTTTTTTTTCTTCTGCACATTATTTCAAAGCAATGCACAGATAAAAACCTTTATCATCCAACTTCTCGGGTAAAATGCACAAATATGTTGTCATTTGATACCAGGGGATTTAAGGATTTAGTCTCTGTGCGACTATGTGACACACAACCAATGTCACTCAAATCCACAAAAAAAAAAAAAAAAAGGTATGTCTGTTGGATTTGTTCACATGGCGGCAATAAATTATTTACCAAACAGCATTTCATTTCAGATTAAATGTTTCTCTTCAAATCCCAGAGAAAGGAGAGAACACAAACCTTAAATTCAAGGCAGTCTGCTGGTGTTGAAGGTAATTTCTCTGGAGTTGAGAATGAGCCAATGAATAGCCCAACCAACTGTGCTGTTGGGAATTATGCTGCAAAACTAAAAGAAAAGGGGAAAAAAGGCAGCTCTCTGACTCTCTTAAGGCTTTAATTGGACTCATAGGCTGTTCTGATGGTCTGTTGCAAAACAAGTTTCAAACGAGGGCACAGGTGACAGGGTAATATATACTGACTGTGAAAGATCTGTAAAACGCTTTAAATAAATTAATCTTCCATACTTTACCGCTTAAGTAATCTATCAATTCCTGTTTCCCTGAAGCACAAATGGGATGTGTCACATGGCCCCATTTCTCTTAAGCAATCTCCAAAATGAGAGAGAGAACACAGAAAATGTGTGGCGACCTTTTAAAGTCAGGTAATGCCTAAAATATATAACTACTTCCTTGAACCGGATTGTGTCTACACAGGATTAATTACAAAGTTTAAAACATTTGGAAATGTGAGAGAGGATCCATAATGATGCGGGCTTTTTGTCCCTTTGGGAATATAAAAAAAGAATAAAGAAAAAAATCTTGATAATGGGAAGTTATTATGCCGTTTAAAAGGGTAATGATCTAAAATACAGCCTAGAGCTCCGTTACATCCACTGATTTCTAGAAACTGACTATAGAGAGCTTTTTTCTTCTGTTCTGTTTGATTGCAGGTGTGCTGGGAAACCTTGATGCACAGCTGAAACCATTAACTCCTTCTCAGTGGACCGCCACTGGTATTAAGGTGGTGGCAATAAACTGTTCGACAACCACCAGTAAAATCAAAGAAGAAAAAAATTGAAGAAGTTGACTGCAGAAAAGTTTCAGTCATCCAGTGTCACACCCCTTGCCGACTTAACCAGGGAGATTAGGCATTGTACTTTTGGTGTTTTTATAAATAAGAAGTATCATTTTCAGTCAGGATGGGTTTTTCTTCTTCTTCTTCTTGTTCTTTTGGCCTTAGAGACCCTACAGTGTATTGTTTTTTAAGTTATGTGTGAAATCCTGACCTGAAAGTTAAATCACTTTTATGCTGAGCTGGTTTTTGTTCAGACGTTTTAGGTTGTTGGTTGCTGGATTTATTTTATGCATTCTGTTACATCTCCTAGACGTTCATTTTAAAAGTTGTAAAAAGCACAGAAAAACTTTTAGGGTAAACTAAGGTGAGTATAAGAGAAGATCCAGGTTTACTACATACAACTATATAGATAGTGTACATTTTTAAAGGTTAGAACTTCATTGATTTTATGTATTCAAATTAAAGATTTGCTTATACAACTGCTGCAAGATTTTTTTAAGACAATGTGCGTCAATAACTAAGGATACAGTTGGACTGACTCATGCATCAGTTTAGTGTGTGTTTTTTTTTTCTCATCTACTTCCTTTGACTGAAATTGTCTCTTTGTAAAGCAACAAAATCAGACCAAAGCAATTCCACAGATCAGTGCAAGTGACTGGTGCAATGTGCTTAATTTAAAGACTCAGAAAGGAGAAAATGTAAACTTGGTGGGCCACCGCGGCTCTTTGATACACAACTACAGCGTCTGAGGAAGCGGCGCAGTTAAACAAGTCCCTTTGAACCTGTGTGGAAGTATATTTATTAAAAGACAGCAAACATAATCATTTGCCATCATTCTTCTGCTTCCTTTTCATTTTCTCCTGAAGGAGTCGGCGATCACAACACACATTTTCCCCAGGTGTTCACACTGAATGGGGCATGAGGTTCCAATATATGTCAGATGTTTTTGAAGGATTATGCTTCCACAGAACAGCAACTGTGAAAGAAAAACTTTTTCAACCGCACTATGACGAATCTTTCAGCTGCTCTTTCTCCTTGACAGCACTTATAATTATACCTGAATCCAGCTGTGCAACAATTAAACACTGATTTATTGTGCTTCAACAAAAGAGATACCGAATTACAGTATGCTCTTAACATGTCTTTTATCTGTTCTGTAGCCTTCCATTAGCTCTTCATTAGACAGACAAGAACACCAGATGCTTTGCTTTTTTCATGTTAGTCCCAAACTGGTGAGATCATTCGCATCGAAAATGTTGAACAATCAAAAATACACAACTCAAAGCATGTCCATTTAGCATATATCAAAGGTATATCTAAAAAAAAAATTAATTCTTAAAAAGTTAAGTATTTTGTCACTTGCTCCACAAAGGAAATTGGGTAACACTTTATTTGAAGGGGGCTGAATAAAACTGTCATGACACTTTCATAAACATGACATAACATGTCATGAACATGAATAAGCCTTCATGAATATTTATGACTGTTGTCATAAAACGTCATTTGGTACATTATGACACTTTTAATGCAAAGTTGACATTATTCAAAATGTCTTTGTTATGACAACTTGACATTAACCAGGAAATCATTACTGTTTAAACTTTACCTTTAATAACATAAAGTTACCTAATTTTTAAAGTGCAATCAGTAATACTTTTATAACAAATTTATATCAGTAATGATTTCTTGGTTAATGTCAAGTTGTCATAACAGACATTTTGAATAATGTCAACTTTGTATTAAAAGTGTCATAATTTACTGAATGATGCTTTATGACAACAGTCATAAATATTCATGAAGGCTTATTCATGTTTATGACAGGAGTTATGTCAGTCTTATTCAACCCCCTTCAAATAAAGTGTTACCGGGAATTGTTTATATATGGAATCATAACACAAAGTGAAATATTTCAAGCTTTTATTTCTTGTTACTTTTTGATGATTTATAGATCACAGATAGTAAAAATAAATAAATAAATAAATAAATAAATAAATACAAAAATTCTGTGTCTCAGATTTAGACCACTAAAAAAGTGAAATATTGGAAACTCATTGTGTCACACCCTAATCAGCTAATTAACTCAAAACACCTGCGATGGTTGCCTGAGCCTATGCATGTCCAGATGTCCAGAAGACAGTCATCCGGAGGGGAAACAGTCATGGATGTTAACAGAGTGCTGTATCCAAGCATATTCATAGACAGTTGAGTGCAAGGAAAAATGTGGTAGGAAAAGATGCACCAGCAACAGGGAGAACCGCAACCTTGAGAGGATTATCAAGCAAAATCCATTCAAGAATTTGGGGGAACTTCACCAGGAGTGGACTGAGGAAACAGTCCCATCTCAAACTCACTACATGGATAAATCCTAAATGGGCTACTAGCATTTTACCTGAATTAAAGAGAAGAAGAACTGGACTGTTGCTCAGTGGACACTTTTTGCAAAGTTGATCTTAGGAACAAAAGTGATTATTGCATTCTTTTTCTGTGTTGCCAAAAGTGGTCCCACATCACTTTAACTCATTAAAAATATATTTTTCTGTTTACACCCCTGCAGAGTGCCCAGCTTTAAGTCAGTGTTGTTACAAAGAGACTGACTCAGTGACTCAAAAATATTATTTTGTCATGGAAACGATGACTTGTGGCTCTAAAATCTATTTTTCCTTCAAACCCACAGCATCAAAATACTCACTTGTCAAGGCTTATCATTCATAGTATGTTAATTTTTTTCTGAACCGCTTGCTCTAGTTTCCAAAGGACGCTGCACGTTTCCAGGACACACCCAAACCAAGATCAATATTTAGCGTTGTAACATCTGCTTCCTCTGCATGCCTCCATCAAAAGCATTTTCCACTCTCGTAAATTGAGCACTGGTTCTCGCTGTTTTATTACGCCATTTATATTTCGGCAGCTGTTTGAAAGCCAGAATACAGGAAACCTGCTCGAGTATTGCCAAGGGAAATCCATCCAACTCTTGATTTTAGAGTAGACCAATATATAAATAAACATGTCTGTCCTAAACGAGAAGCTTTCAACTTCAAAAAGCTATTTTTCACGTAAGAAATTATTGCATCAGATTAGGGTGAATTAAACAACTTTATGTGAAAGAGTTTGGCTGCTGTAAATGTGGTCAGGAAAACTGGACGCTCAGATTGCATGTCCTCAAACATCTAGCAAAATAAAAGTGTTTTTCATTAGAAGTAGGCATTTATCGTATTGTGATAAATTTCCTGTCATGACAAAAAGTTTGATGTATGCATACAACTGGTGTCCTACAATCAGATGCATATTAAAAATAGTTATGTTTTTCAATAGCATTATCAGCTTTATATATATATATATATATATATATATATATATATATATATATATATATATATATATATATATATATATATATAAGCCCTACAGTAAATAGTCATACAGTAAATGTAAAAGAGAAGTAAAAAAAAAATTTCCTATCATCCCTTTAATCATTATCATAGTAGTACCACAAAATATTGTGATAAAAAGTTTAAGTCATAACTATTTTCCATATGTATAAATGCAGATGAGTTCAAGACGCAGACTGGGCTCTCGTTTAATGCGGCTGTCTTTTATGGCCAATTTTCTTCACATGGAGCAGTGTGTGTGCTTTAATTTAAAAACACCAGGAAAAGGTGCATTGGGAAAAGAACCACGTTGAGGACGAGAGACACTTCTAAAATTACTGCAAATGACCTGGAAGGCACCCCAGATAAACCAGCTATCATCTTCAAACCAAATCTGAAAGCAGTCGAAACGACCTCTTCCACAGCCGGTTCTGGAATTCACCCCACTCTTTCATCATAAAGAAAATTATACATCGACTCGGCCCGCTGCCGCACGCAGCATGTCGTGACAGTTTTGCTGATCAAAACAAGCGCCTCCTCAGTTTGTTTCAACTCGACCTAGACGATCTTTAATGTGTTACTGGTGCATTTTATCCATTCCCCCCCTCCTCCAAGTCCGAAACAGTTCTAAGTTGAGATCAGCATAATAGGTTGTGTTTCCTAATGTCTGGAAAGGGGTGGATGTGTGCTTCAGATGAGGTTATTATTACTAAGAAGATTACGAAAGCAGCGGTCTCATGGGAGATGGGCAATCATGGACTCGATAGGGAACAGGGAATAGAACCTGGCAATCAACCGATAACAGAGGTCTCATTCATCACATGGGAATTATGCCGCTCTCAGGTAAAACCCCCACCACAAAGAAATCCTAACCCAGATGAGTTTAGCATTAGAACTCCTAAACAATCTCCCTTTTTGTACACAAACTGCAAAGCAGGGCATGAGTTTTAGTTATAGACTAAACAAAACTTTGATTCTAACTTGCACTGTGCCCCACGGGAAAAGAAGCCCACTCCTGTTTGGAATAAAATGCCATGCGCTTGTTATTTGTACTTTCTCTTTTCCTGTCCAAATAACTTTGGCATCCTGTGCTAATAGCAATGATAACATGCATTACCCAAGGCCTTTATCAGTGGGGATTTTCCCGTTTGTGTTTTGACATGTCACCATACTGGAAATCTGACTTCAGTGTAGTGCAGTGAAGCCTACGTGTTAATTGCTGACCAGCACATTTCAAATCTGGGAAAAAGAAGAAAAAAAACTACCTTGAAATTTAGGTCAAACTCTCTGTGAAACTATAAATTCTTTATATGAACAGATGAAGTTAATCCAAGAGGATTTAAGGACAGTGTGGGAAAATTTGATGACAACTGTACAACAGAAATAAATCTATACTTTATGGGCTCACATGCATTTCTGTGCAATGGAAAGCTTTTAGTTACCTTTAACAATGTCCTCTGCATACTATGCATATATATAGGTGAAAGGTGTTGAAAAACCATAACTATCTTGACAGGTCTCAATGTAAATTATAGCTCTGTAGAGTATTTTTACTGTGTATTTACTGTCAGCTTAGACAGACAGAACATTGTTATACCATAAAATGTGGTAAATGTAACAAGTATTATACATGATGTCATTATTTGACACCATCACACAAAGTTACAGCTACAACAGATACAGAGTTTGATACAATTATTCTTGCCCCTTAAAGTGTTTTTACATTTATCACATTACAACTACTCTGCTAAAAAACTAGTCTCTTGTTCTACGCTTTGCTTCTTACTGAGGTTCTGGATCCTTGGCTATTGGGATAGATTGTTTGCTGGAGGAATGGAGTCTGTCAAGGTTTTACATTTTACCCAGTTGCTAACATTTGGCAGTGACATACGTATTGCATCAGTTCAATGCTAAGAAGCTTACCGGAAGTTGGCTGCGCTGTAAACAACCATTCCCCACCGTGAAGAGAGAGGTGCCGAGCCGAAGGAGACACCTGCTAATGTTGATTCAATATTTGGAAATGTGACCAGCATGGACTGTATGACTTATTCCACATATAGGCAGACTACAATTCTAAAGCCATGCCAAACATATACGTCATCGTTCACAACTTTTCCTTTGGCTCACTGATTGGCCCGGTTGAAATTTCGCCATAGAAATAGAGTTCAATGGGAGAAATCCCTGAAGGAGCACATAAAGGAGATGAGAATCAAGTAGAATTGCGTAGCATTAATAAAAAAATAGCCAAAAGGATCATGGGAACTCTAAAAGAACTGCAGAAATCTACGGCTCAGGTGGATGAATCAGCTGACATGAAAATGTCATTCATGCACTACCAAAATCTAGCATTTATGGAAAAGTGGCAAAAAAAATCTGAAAGAAGTTCCTTTTGTACTTTAATATAAAATGCACATCACATTTTATAGATTCACATTTTGAAAAATGTGTACTATGCATTTTGGATTTATAGCAGGACTCCACAAATTAAATGGCTTCTAAAATCAAAGTTACTCAAGATACGTTTTGTAGTTTTGCACTCAGGCACTCTTTTTCAGATTTTTAACTGTAACAAAATTTAAAACCATGTGGCCTTTTCCTTCCTTTTGTGCTACTTGGGATACTCCATAACATATCACCCCAATTAACCTTTGTCATTGTAACAAGACAAAAGGTGTAAACTGCTTAAAAGGAATGAATACGTTTCTAAGATATTGTAAAAGCACTCTATGATTAAACATCTTTAGAGCCACACTTTTTACAACCAGTCACTTTAAATTACCTGCTTTTGTAAAACTGGACTAGTCCAACACATCTTCTTTTTAACGAGACATTTTTCACCACCCTTTTCAGAGTGCGACATCAGTTGATTAAGGTTGGTGGCAATTCGTTCTAGTATTGGCTGAGGTTTTTACTTTAATTGGGCCGGTGCAACACCTCGATCCTTTCTTAGAAAGTCTGTTAAGCTTTTTCTTTTACTTTTCAAGGAATGTATTCCTCTTTCATTAATCTTTTGGCCAACATTCAGCTGTCAAGACAGTTGGCACACATTTGGCTGACTGTGTGACAACAAGCTAGTCAGATTCTGTGGAAGCAGATCCAGCCCAACTCACCAGACCTCTGTGACTGTATCTATCAGCTGGTACTCTGCTGCACATGCCAAAATGCATTTTGGACAAGTTTCACCATTTCCATGGCCAAGTTCATCACACAACTTGGACTATTAGCAAACTTCTTTAATTCTTTTCCATAGTAACATTTTCAATCATCTTTTAAGGTTTTGGGAAATTACCTCATAGCCTTTTCAATTGATGAGCTGCAGCACTAAAACCAATTCTGGTGTTTTTCCTAACTGATATTGCTTTAATGAAACACCTAAACATCCAGACCAGTAAACTGACAGAGAGGTGAGTTAAATGTGTGATTCTCAGCATATTCTCCTTCATGCTGCAGAGGAGCATGATGTTTCTAAAAAAAAATGTGTGGAGTTGAATTTTGATGTGTTAAATATACACACATGCACACAACAGACTTTTCTCTATGTTATATTGTTATTTTATATTTTTTCAAAAAGGTATCCCTTATCTTTTGCACACCCTGGCACTTATTTTATCATCAGTTTTCATAATAAGCATAATAATCTCAAGAACAACTTAAGCATAATAACACTATCAGTGAAGAAATGTACTGGAAATAACACTCCCATCAGTTTCTTCGAAAAAAAAAAACAACACACAATAACATAAAAATAAAAGCTTAATATTACTTGCTATTTACAAGCCTTTGGAGACAGGTTTTTCTGTTTCAAGATGTTCTAAATATTATCCTTTGAGAGGACAATGTATCAATACCAACTTAGTATTGCTATAAAATCAGTTTAAATTAAGTACAGTACTGCTTCCTGTCTATCAATGCACTGCAATCCTTCATTATTTTATTAATGGAATCATGTAAATGAAAAATGAAAGGTTTTCTATAAATACAGATATATATATATATATATATATATATATATATATATATATATATATATATATATATAAAGCAGTACTAATGCATATTTACTAAAATGAATATAACGGGTCAGAGTTACCTTCTGTGTCTTCCTCCACATCCTGTGAATGGTAGTTGTCGAGGGTGTGAGATTGTCTTTGAGGCTCTTCTCTCATCCTAACTGGAGCTCTGCTGGTGGGACTAAACTGAACTGTGGGGTAGAGACTGTGTTCTTGTTTGCTAAGCTGGGACTTGTGCTCCATTGATGCTTTTGCCTCTTTAGACAAAAGCATCAAAGCATCTATTCTGCCAGCCTGGCTGGTTTCACCATGATGTCTAGTGTGGCCTCGACGACTGGGTTTCTGTTCACCAAAGGGTCCTTTATTTCTGCGTGTGTTATGTTTCATGGGTCTTCCTTCAGTTTCCTGCTTTGACCTCTGGTTGTCCGTGGAAACTACCTGAGTGGCCGTACTTGTTGTCGATGGTAGTGAATTGCTTTGAGATCCTGTAGTGGTTGAATCCAAGACTCGCATCGGGTCTTTCTCACTGCTCCTCACTGGGCTTCGAGGTTTTTCAGCCAGGTCATTTCCTCTGACATCATGAGACGTGAAGGTTGCAGAGCTTGACTCTGGGTGAGTTGAAGGAACTGTAGCAGCACCCTGCGACTTGGCCAGATTTTGAATAGTGGAAGATGTCGGTTCTGCCAGTATATAGTCATAGTCTTCTAAGCCAAAACTGGGTGGGTCCTTCTTATAAAGTGGGAGAGCGTTTGCCAGCCCAACCTTGGAAAATAAGCTTGTTGATTGAGTGTCATGACCTCTGCTAATGTCTCTCAGGTGGCTGTTATTTTCAGTAGTTGTAGCCCACGTGGGGTTATTAACACCACGGAGGTCACAGCCTGGGATTGGAGAGCATGTTAACATGCCCCCTCCATCTGGACAGTGGCAAACCTGGCACTTGTCTAACTCAAAGGAGTGTCCTGCCTCATACGTCCTGCTGCCATGGGCACAGCCGACACGCCCACATACTGGACACCCATCTGCAGGTTGTAAAACATCAATGCAGTTGGGGGAAATTTCAGGACACACAATGTACAGGCAGCTTATGTTCCCTCCTCCCTGGGGACACAGGCATTTGGTGCTTCCAAAATCCACAAAATAGGATTCCCCTTCCGGTATCTTCCCGTCTTTGAAGCCTTTTTGCTTGCAGTCGTAGTACTGGTACCCCTCGCAGGTGCAACCTCTTTGTGTACATTTGGGACAACAGGCACCATCCTCTAAAACTGATTCGATGCAGTTCTGCAGGATAGGACAGGTCACGCCTGTGCAGTCTTTCTGGCTTAGAGCGACATCCACAGACATTATCAACAAATAAATATATAACCTTGTTTGCATTTTGCTTAAAAATGACAAAAAGTGTCTGCAAATGTCTTTTCAAGGCAGACTTTTCCTTGGATGGAAAAGAATGTTGCGTCTTGAAGCCTGTGAAAAACAAACAGTGATAAATGATTTCATAATTGTACAAATATCATTTTTAAAATGGCTGGATACAAATTTTTGTCCCATTATTATACAGGAACTGTTGGTAATGCTGGTATTAATTCAACGTAAAATTCTGTCTGCTTTGATTTGATCAGCAGCCAAATGCACACTTTCCATCCCTACTGTTTTGACACCCCGGGGAGGAAGGCTGTGTTTTATATTTAACTGCTCATGGAAATTTGGCTGGTGGTATAGTTTACCCAAGGAAAAAGTACAGTAATGACCCAACAAGCACTTTGAATTGCCTTGTTGCTGAAAATGTGCTATATAAATAAAATTACCTTACCAACAAGAATGTCAAATGGATGATAAATGACAAAATCTCTCCATCGTACTCTGCTTCATAAAAATACAGTATTTAATATTTTGTAATGGGAATAAATAACCCGGCTTCATAGGGCTGTGTTAAAAACTGAAATGTAATAGCTTCTGACAAATATATTGAGAATGTTGTTTTCAGTTAACAGTGAACAGTATTGACAATTGTTATTGACACCTTTGGAAACAATGTGTAAAAAGTTATATTAACAGATTTTCTTTATAATAAACTGGAAGTGTTCAAATAAATGTATATTTTGCTCTGAAATCCAGAAAATCTAGCCTTCGATTTCAGCAGTTGTATGCTGCTGAATGGATTGGACATGCAGAAAAATCCAACAATAAGAAACAATAAGAAAACTGAAGTAATTCTGCAGAAGTAAACTGTTTTTTTCTTCTTGAAATTGCATTTCAAAAGTGTATCAAAGCCTACAGAAAAGTAAACACAGCCCCACAGTACTACAGCTCCTACACTTTACTTAACAGAGATGATTATGTTCTTTTCCACACATTCACTCCAGACCCAGCTGAAGGAGTTGTTGCTCAAAATATGAGTTAACATCCCAGCAGTGTCTAGCACGTTTTCTTTTGTAATCATAGGACATAAAAGAGTTTTGCCTTACATTCCTCAAAATCTAAGAGTTGGCATTTAGAGCTCATTTAATTGTTGCTATAGATACTTGTTGACTCCAAGAAGCTATTCTCTGCTGCTGTTTCCTATGGGCGATCTCTATCATTTTCTACATGAGAAATGCTCTAGTTATAGGAGTTACTATTGGAGCTATTAACACTGCACCAGCAATTGTGTTCTTAATATGAAATACAGAAATATGATCATTTCAGAGGGAGATTATTTTACTGTAATAGAAATCATCTTCCACTTTTTGGATTTTTGCACAACTTTACCAGCGGTTCAATAAAATGCAACTGAAGAAGCACATCAGACCAAATTTCTACATTAAATTAATTTCTGTAGCTGTACAATAGCTATAAATGCAGTTGATCAGTTTTACACATAAGCAGAAAAATAAAAGCAACACAAACTTCTGGTAATTTGTTGTGTTATGTGAAGAACAGTTCTTGTACGTCAGTTAATATTAAATCAAAAAGCAATTTTTCAAATGACTTCAAATTTAAATATGCCATAAATATATTTGAAAGTCATTGAATTAAAGTGCATAAATTCTTAGATATTTTGCCACACAACTGTATAAAATGCACTGCAGCATTCATTTAAGGAATCAATGACTTCTTTGTCCAGAAGGTACAAAATCATTTTACCAGATCCTCTTGCCCTAAGCCTCTACTCCAACAGTACTGACCTCAGCTTTAAAAACAAAGTCCAACCGCTAACCGTGTGGCTGCAATGATCTAAATGAGTGACAGAAAACATGCCAGAGCAAAAGGACACATGAGGAAATCTAGTTTCAGCATTTCACTCATAGAGGATCTAAAAGTGTCTTTTTGTGCTAGAACCAAGGGGGGAGAAAAAAAAAACATTTTGGGTTGCTGATGTTCAAGAAAGAAATTCAAACAGGCTGCAAAAAATCCTGTGACATACATAAACACAAAACACAGTTTCAGCGCAATCCATACAGTACACGCAAAAAGGTCCATGCTCATATATGTGACAGCTTATGAAAAGGGAACTTTTTCTCTCCTTTGTACGTGAAACACACTGCAGTTAATTTCAGTTTCCAAGCTTAGAAGTGGTGTCAATATATGGAGACCAGATGACATCAATTCACTCAGACTGCTCCGGCACTCTCATTATCCATGAATTAGCGCACCCGTTAAAACCAAGCAACTCTATCCCCTCGTTATATGGACATCAAAAATACTGACTGTTTGATGCTCTTTGACATTCATAGTTCTTATATTCGTTGCTTACCTCGCCTCTCTGATCCTTCGGTGCAGCGGTGCTTCTGAGTTAAACCTGTGCGTAAAGTTTATGTCCCAAATCTGACTCCGGAGGCTGGGAGCGCCTCTCCTCTCGTGGAGGGCGGGGCGAAGGACAATTTAGAGAAACATTCTTAACTTTTTTTTTTCTCTCTGCCTTTCTTTGTAGGCTCAGAAGTTTTTCCAAGACGCAACAAATGACTCCACGAAGGTGTGTCAGTGAAAAATTGTGAACGTCTCCTCAGTTTGATTCGCAGGTTTATTGTTACCTTATCTGTGAGAAGATGGCGCGAATCCAACGATCATATCAATTTATAGTCGTTTCATTGCATGTTGAATAGCCTATAACGAAACAAGGCGGTCTTTCTCTGGGATCATATGTGGGAAAATTATTAAATTGAAAGAGCAATTTAACTTTATAAAGAAAAAAGAAAAAATAATGAAGCATTTATTCTGTTTATGGATGCTGAGCACTGTGGACATTGAGAAACGCCAGTTTGATGGAACTATAGGGAGGTCTTATCCAGTGCAGACTGATTGTAACCTCTCAGAGTTCACAGTCAGTTCAGAATCCAGACAAGTGGCAGTGCCTAGTATCAGTATTTTTTATATAGATATTTAAAAAAAAAACACGACAACAATTAGTGAAATGACTATGACAGAGCTTTTAGGGCAGGTTTTCATTGCCTGTAAAAGCTGCCCAACCAGTTTAAGACTCTGGTTTCGTCTCCAGATGCCACCAAGCTACACATGATAAGTGAAGCCTGCTGTCTGTGATCTTTCTTCTGACTTGATCTTAAAGGGTCATTGAGCCACTTGTGAGAACATATGATGACAAAGCTCTTCTTCCCTGGCTGAGCAGAATAATCAGGAAGCCTAACATATGGGGCCAGTGGCCTCTTTGTCTTGGGGGTCTCCCTTGGATGACCAATGACGGAGATGAGTCAATGCCCCTATTATTGGTTTTCTTCATCTTCATGTGCGCCTAAATGCTGTGTCCAGTGCAACAGCTCCACAATTTCATCCCTCATCTGTCTGGTATGTTCCTTGCACTTCGTGATACTGTCTGTTCACTATGTTCAGTATGAAGCCAATTTACACAAATATCCATTCATTCATAAATAGACAGATAGATGGATCATTTATTCCTGGAGTGAATTTAAAAAGTGTTCATACTGCATGCCTGACATTGATTGCATAACCTACGTTTTGTGTGACCACCTGCCATTATTAATCTGTTGAAACACCCTGGAATGTCTTGGCAATGATCGCTTCAGAAATTAATTACCCCGTGTGCCTTTTCAACAACAGCATGTTTCCAATCTAAATTCCACTCTGTCATCAGTATCTACATGAAAATAAATCACAATTCAGAACACGTGAGGCTGTCCTTGTGGTTGGAGGCAGGGACCAAATGGTGAGTCTTCCTCTCCACCCCACACTAGTTGACCCTAATGACACTTCTGGGACTAAAAGCACCCAGTGCTGTAAGGACTCTCAGTGTGTGAGATAATCCACATTGACACACACTGATGTGGGAGAGCTAATTGCACCTCAAACTGTTGTAATTTCTCACTCATGCACATTTGAATAGAGCCTTGCTCCAATTATAACAGCTAAAACCCACTGACATCTCCCCTATCTTCTAATTACACTTAATGTGTGTGTTTCATTAAATGCAAAATGTAATAATCTATGCTTATTATTTTTTCTTGAAACAAAGTTAAGTCTGTCTATTTCAGCAGCTCCTTAGATGATGTTATTATTGTTCGGCAAGGTTTCAATAAAAGTGAATGTGACATCATTGTTTACATGGGTCTTATAATTCAGCAGCCATTTGTGTTATCTGTCCACTGTGTAATACAAAGTTCTGCTCCTCTTTCTTTGTTTAAACAGGTGGATTGGATTGTGTTTTTCACCGGAGTAATGTGTGATGTGCAACCAGTGTAAGACAAGACTGACTCATCCAGGCCTGCACAGCGCCAGGAAATGTCCTTAATCTAATCATAAAGATAAAGTTTAAGATTTGTACCAGAATCCCTGTAATAAGTACTTACAAACACCATCAGCCAGATGACTTTTTTTTTCATCAGGGTTTTCAAGGAACAAACCTCACATGTGGCTGATTGCCAGTAAATGTTGTAAACCTTCTAAATGGAGAAGTATTTTCCCTTCATTGCTCTGCTGTGGGTTCATATAACACAAGGGAGCAGAAGAGAGGGAGGAAGTTTTTAAAGGAAACCAAGAGAGACAGAATACCAAAGCGCCACGGGAGGCTGCACCAAGGGAAATTAAGACCCAAATGTAACGCGGTGAAAGCGACTCCCCACCTGCACCTTATAAAGACTTTTCAGGGGTTTGGTGAATGGAAAACTGTGCTGGTAGGGGCCACCCGACACAGCCTTGACTACTATTTACATAAGTCTGCTCCATTATTGAGATACCTAAAGCACACCTAAAGGTGTGCTTTAGGTCTGAACACTGGTTGAGTCAGTGTAATACAGTAATAACCTTTGACCTAAACCATTCCTAGCTCTATCCATCTTTCTATCAGCTCTATCCAACTTTCTTCATAAAGAAAAGCATTGCAACGGCACAATGCTCCCACCACGGTGTCTCTTGATGAGGATGGTGTGTTCAGGCTGATGGGAGTCTTCTGACTTGATAAAGTGCATTATAAATGCAGGCCATTCACTATTTTTCAGATATTGTCTCCAAGTGTGAAAAATGGCTCTGTCATTCCGTTGATGGTAAAATGACTTTACCTACTTCATCCCAGTTATATTTAAGAAATTTCTTGATTTGTGGAAAGTGAAACTGAAGTCAGGTTTGGCAAAAGAAAGAAACCTGCAGAATGCATGTGCTCATTCCTTAGCTAAATTAGTTTAATGATCTGACACATAGCCAAAGAACAATCTATAAGGAGGGCATACTTTTTCACCGCAGTGTGATAAGCAAGCCTTGCCTGACTTGAGCTTTTGCACTCTGCTTTTCGTGCACCATGTTCATTCATAAGGGGAAAAAAAAAAAAGGTTTTACTTCTTGGGGGAAACTTTCATAAGGAGATCCTCTCCTTTCAGTCTTTTTCATAAAAACCTCACCCAGTAGAGGAAATGGAGAGGTTGGGGCCCTTTGGATATCTTATCAAAGAGTTGCACAAACGTAATAATTTGAGCTAGTCTCACTTTCATGCCCTCTTTCATATTTCTTAGAACACACATAATAGCTCCCACAGGCAAATGCTGATTTCACGGGATAGTAGCACCTCTTATTATGCCTACTTACAGCACTTTTTTCCTGTGCCTCACACCCAGAGAATGTTTAAGCTGGGTACTTTCCAAACTATTTGAATTAGTGACCCTTCTTAAGATTATTACATTACTGCTGAAAGCAGAGTCGCAGCTGAACACATTGCCATTGTGTAAATGGTGAAGTAAGAGCAGTGGCCTTCTGCACTTGTCTGGAACGGGGAGAATATGGTGGCCAGAAAAACTGTCCTGCAGGAAGAATGTGATTGCTGATGTATGCCAGATGAGGAGACACAAGACAGGATACCAAAGCAGATGCAGTGACTCAGGATGCGGGAAAAATATTTGTGCCACATATGGTTGCCTGGAGCATTAGAGAAAGCCCCCCAAAAATGTCTAACAGCTTCAGGTTGGTTGAAACTATAACACTAAAGAACAAAGTCAAACTAAAAGGTCAGCCACTGACAAATAATACTTTAGAAATATTCAACAATGAGTCACTTTCCTCCCCTAAATCTGAAAGAACTGATAATTCTAAGAAAATATTACTCAATCATTTGAGAACTTCCTCTTTTAAATTGACCAGTCCTGGCAGGAATCTCACAGAAATCTATCCAAAATCTCAAGATCTTCACACTCATTTTTCGTGGAACATGTTTTGTCTTGCATTTTCTATAACTGAGCCTTAATGTCCCAGCTTTAGAGTCAAACATTGAGACATTGTTTTTCATGTTAACAGACATTACATCATCCACTTCTTGCTTCAATTGCATGTTAGCTGCTTGTGGAAAGGGTACAAAGGTGAAAATTAATGCAGAGCTGAAGCTTGCACAGCGCTGGGCAGTGAAAATAAATGAAAGCAGGATTTTCTTCTCTGGTTTCAGTACATAGAATCATTGTTGTGACACATCCAGTTCCTAAAACTGCTTGAAAAGATATTTCTGATGTTTGAAGGGAGCATCAATTACATCACACTTAGATTGCTGTAGGTGCGTCTACATGATCGGTATTTAAGTCAGCCAGTTGGAACGGAACACCAATCGGTGATGGGCTTTTATTGTTAACATGCTCTGACTCAAACAATATGTCACCTTTGGCATAAAACAGCATTATGGAAAAGCACTTCAGAACAAGTTGCTAATCAACTCTCTGTGTGTAAAGGAGGCTGAATCCAGGAGGAGCACTGCTGTGAAACTTCAAAGCAGATAAGATGATAGATAAGAAATAATGCTGCCAATTTAATTAGAACTGTGTCAAAAATTCATGTTTTCTGTTAGAACCAATTGTAATGCCAGAGGAAGCTCTCAGAGCAGACTGAGGGGGAAAATGATTTTGGATTGTTCCACATCTTTCTCTTTATTCTGGTCTACATTAAACTTATTTTATGCAGTCTTTCTTGTTGGAAACCAATGTTATTTTATCAAATCCTATTTTATTTGAATGGAACTGGTGCCATGGACGTGACCTTCCTCCTGCTGCAGATTTTATGTGATATAGGTGGCTGTGAGTGACACCTATGGGTGAAAAGCTGCGTGTTACATGTGCTTCACTGATGGCCAGAGATCAGAACTGTCAGGTGAGAATGAATCAAGAAGATAAATGCAGGAACAAGTGGCTCCCAGATGATCTTGACGTCTATCCTGCTCAGATCTTAAGCCTGATTTAGAGGTACATTTAATTTTGCGGGTTATGTAATGAACTGGCAACCTGCCCATGGTGTATTCTACCTCAGCGAGGCTGCTGAAATGTGACCCAAGGTGAGGATCTATTAGCTGCAGAAAATAAATTGAATGATTGAATATTTAGCATCTTCTACTGTACCAAAACGACAGGTCAAATTTATTTTAGCTATGTCTGATTCAACATTTTTATAACTGAAGGTACCAAAGTTACTTGATTGTGGTATAAACTGGCACTATGAAAATACATAATAGTGCCCCGTTAATACTGCTATTAAAAATAAGAATAATGAAAACAAGATGAAGTAGTATAAGAATAGCACCTGAAAAAAGTACATTAATAAAATAACTGGATATTTTTATGATTATTGAGCAAATGTGGGTTCATTGGCATATTTGTATTAATATATTGTTTACTTAATGAAAATGTAGATATGTGAACACCATAAACGTAGCAATACAGGAATACACCTTTTTTTAGTATCTCTGTTGAATTGATGGCAAGACAAAAACAAAATACATATTAGCTAACAGCACAATTAAGACAAGAGTATGGGTTTTCTTATTTACATAAGTGCACAAGATGTTCTACACTACGATAATCGGTTTAGATTTTTTTGTTAGAAAATAATGATTCACTTGGAGTTGCATTTACTATTTAAAAGCAGAATCAAATTTAGTTAAATTCGATTTAATTAATGTTAAAAGAATCCAGTCCTGTTCTAATTAGTTCAATTTGCTCTAAATTATTTCAGTTTAATTCAGCTTGATCCATCTGTCCGTTCACTGTCTACATGTTCTTATCCTTGCAGGGCATTGGGGGGATAGATGGTGCCTTTGCAGTTTCGACTTGAACAAATAAGCTTATTAAGCTTAAGATTGATTTTTGTGTAAAATAGTTTGTCTTGCTGCATGAAGCAGAATGACAGGAATGGAAAGTTCAAATATCCGGGGTCATGAAAAGTATGTATCCATCAAAAAGGCCTCCTTTTATTGCTGTCATATTGGATACACATGGTTGCCAAACATTTTTGCCTGACTGTCTCTTATGCAGCTCAAACAATTAAAATTATCTGCAATTTCTAGATGCTCAACTTAATGGCTGCTGAAGGATAATCATTTAAAGATAAAATAATTAGCTCTGCTGTTTATTATGTCTGAGCTTGGTAAACATTACGCACAACATAACTGTGGATTAATAATGCACGCAGTAGAAGCCCTTTTTCTGCAGATGCTTGGGATTTCAACAAAAATATGGCTTCTTAACTTGAAGAACATTAAAACCATCAGATGCTGTCAATTCTCAGCCAAAGCAATTTATTACTATGTTGTAGTTATTGGTCTCCTCCCTCCACGTAGTTGCTATAGCAGCTGTCTCCCCATCCCCATGGCTGCGTGCAACACACACCTGGTAGATGTTTAATGGGAGATGCCCTCCTGACGCAAACCCCATTTATTACTACAAAAGAAAGGTATTTGAATCAGAAGCTCCCAGGGCCACTGCCACCTGTTACCACTGGAGCCAATGCAGGCCCATACTATGAAGTTAACCATGAAATGCTCATTTTCACATCAGCTTAGCTTTTGTTTACCCACAACAACAGCAACAAAACAATTGTAGGTGTTTGTGTGTGAGGCAGAGTGTGTAAGTGTATACATACCACACATAAAATACACAAATTTGCTTTTTCTCCGTTTCTAAAACTAATCGTTTTCTGACTGTACCTTTAAGAAATATCGTACCCACCCTCTCATGTAGTGACGTCACCTCTCTCCCGGCATGCTCACTGGAAGTCCAATTATTGCTAATGGCGGGTATTGTACAAAACATGCAGATTTTACGCTATTGTTTGTTATCCGGTTGTGTTATTCTGCTGTAGCGATTTTCAAATTATAGTCGCTTGATTTCTAACTTATTTTCGAGTATAAAGACAACGACGGAGCCAAATAACAGCGCCAGAGGAGTTTGCCACTGTTATCTTTATTATCATCATGTGTGGTAACTAAAGTGTCAAAGTGAAACAGGACAGGAAGACGGCGTGCGTTTGAGTTGAGCATTAGCTAAACTGCTGGCTATGCTAACTCATAGAAACGTTTGTTATACTGCTCCGATATCAACCCTAACGTTTAAAATATTAAACTTGATGAGACAAAAAAAGTTAAGTTCGTAAATATCCCATTCATTCGACCCGTCCCTTGGCTCATAATAAATCTCCGGAGTCGGAAATGAGTCTATTAAAATGTGTTGTGTTATTTTTTATAACCGTCACGCGAGTCTACGCTTCGTCAAAATTAAATATTCCCAAAGTTTTGCTACCACTTGCGAGAAGTACAAAAATTAACTTCACACTGGAAACGACTGAAGGCTGCTACAGATGGTGAGTGAAACTGAGGGTTTGACGGGGGCCCACTTTGTGGGGCATGGAGGTGTTGTATTACCTAGCAAGAGAAGTCACGCGGACTCCCATATACAGTACAGTCGTTTGCTGTAAGAGTCCAGCCGTACTGAATATCAAAAGATTGTTTTAATATGGTAATATTGCATCTTTTTTCCCAGAATTAAGTGCCCTTCTGTCAGTTTTCACTGGGGGTCAAATGTGACTTGTGTTTGTTTTTAAGTCGCTAGTTTCTCTTGTCTAAATAAAAGTTTATTATAGTAATTGTTGATGATGGATTTTAAACTAAAAATGGACTAAAGATGTCGTTTTCTTGGTCAAGTCAGAGGTTTTTAGGAGGAACTATAAAAGTCATAAAACGTAAAAAAACAAAACAAAAAAAACCCTAGATTTTTTATAGGTGTAGGTGAAATTTCTTTATTTAATTATGTCTTAAATTTTGTCATTCATTCATTCATTCATTCCTTGTACTGAGGACCAGAAGTGCCATAATTCAGCACATAAATAATTTATCAAATAAATGTGTGTGTGATAGTTCAAAACACAATTGTAATGTGTACTTTTAATAAATACATTTATACTCATATTTGTAAATATGTATATAATTGAACAATTAAATGTAAAAATGAACAGAAACTTTGTCATTCGACATGTTAAAATCATAAGCAGGAATTTCATTATGTATTAATCATATTTTTCTTATACTACAGTTCTTTATGTCAGACATTTCTGTTACTATTTGTTTAACTATAGAGTAGTTTAACTGCAAACCAGACACCTTGTATTTAACTGTGACACCCTTCATCTTTGATTGGAGCTTGGTTGTTAAGGCTAACCAATAAGACAAATTCATAGTAATAGTAAGTTATTTGAGATGTTTACTTCAAAACCATGTAGGAAATGGGAATTAAAATCAAAGGGTCTTGCAATTATGTCTTGCAATATCAGATATAATTATTAAATTATTAATATTATATTATTAAATTATTAACTTCTCATGTCATGTAATTAATGCAGGCCTTAGATTTTAACCATGAAGTCCTTTGAAGATCAAAAAGTCTTTAATTTCAGTCCCTAAAATGTGCAACTGCGCTAATTTTTTATTTCCTGTTAATCAAGTTAGATCAACTCATGGAGAAAATGAGCTACTGTGTATTTAAGAAACCAGTAGTTTTGAACAATTCAAAGGGATTACAGTATTATCCTCATTCATGCATCAAAACATGTCCCTAACCTTTGTCTGATTTTTCCTAAATTTGATGAAGTGCATGCTGTTAGTTGATTAGTTTGTAGACTACTCATTCTAAACAGACACCAGGGATACGGATCATTATATGGTTGCTATAAATTGAAATTGTGTGACATCCAGATACCTATATAGTCAGTATTTTTGTGGCGTTTGTTGTCCAGGTCTTCCACTAGACCTGAGGTTGCAAGCATCCAGCCTGTGGAAGAGGATGCTGACAGAGGCTGCTCTCAGAAGGCTGTCCTGCAGGCTCTGTCCACTCAGCCCACCAGACTGACCAGCATCATTTTTGCTGAAGATGTTGGTAAGTACAACAATGCCATTTTAAATCGCAATGTATGAACGAAAGCAAGGTTTAGATCCCTTTTGGGTGGCATTAACACTGCCAAGTTGTTCAAATAAATGTTGAAAATTGTGTTGACAATTATGGGACATATTTGTCAACACAATATGTCCCATTGTGTTGACTCTAATATCGATAGCTGCATTTTGAGAAAATATCCTCTCCCTAATGGACTTTTTTTTTAACTCTGCAGCTGTTTTGTAGTTAAAGTAAAAAAAAATTCTCACTGTAGTTTATCAGAAAGTCGCATGTAGTTGTAATTTAAATGTTTATTGAACATTGAATTGTCTATGGTACCCGGTCTTTTGCATTAAAGAGGTTGAACTCAGTCAACCAAAGAGGAATTAAACCCCCCCCCCCCCCGGTTTTTTATTGTTCCTCTTGTGCTGCTGTAATACCATCTGCTGCCACACACCCTGAGCAAGTCTATAAAACAAATCAAAGTAACTAAGTCTGAATGTGGGATAAAATTACCCATCTGTATCATATTTACACATTTTATCTCTCCCATGAAACCCCTATAGCTGTTCCAAATGGCCACAACATTTGAATACAGTGATAAGCACCCAGAGTCCTGCCACCACCTAAAGGAAGCCCCAGAGCGATAACTTCCTGCTAGTCATTTGCATATATTTGTCATTAACTATCCTTCCTTTATTGTAACCCTTTTTCTTACTCATCCATTGGCAGTCTCTGGACAGGTGCTCCGCTGCGACGCCATCGTTGACATCATCAGTGAGATCCAGATCGTCTCCACCACCAGAGAGCTGCATCTTGAAGACTCTCCACTGGCGCTCAGAATTCATGCACTGGATTCAGAAGGTGGCACACTGACTTACTGCAGTAGATCAGCTGTCTAATTAAAGGCTAATGGGGTTCTAAATAAGTAAATACCCTGCCTTGAGCAGGTGTGACCCAAAAAAATAGATGTTGTAATAACTCAGCTCTCCAATAATAAGGATCTGTCATCACGCTATTCATTCGTTGCTTTGAGATCTCTTCAGAGGGGGCTGGCTGCAGGCAGCTCTTTCGTCTCATAAAGGCTGCCACAGTGAAGTAGCTGTTTGTTCTGTGTGACTTGTTCCATTTAGGACAGCCACACTTCGTTTAATGAGCTGTGGCTGCAGCCTGATACTTGCTGATGGTGGCTGCAGGGTGTGGTGCTCTGTTTGCTTTGGCATAAGAGTCCATTTCAGACTCTTCAAACAGAGCAGATTGCAAATGATTGCAACGCGCTGTTTAATTAAATCCCTCCCAGTTTTGTTTCAGACAAAACGATTTTTAATTTATTATCAACTAAAGTGAAGGCACCTCTGGCCTGGCAGTGCGGTTGAAAACTTTTATTTGTTAATATTCTCAGTTCCTGATCAGTTTTTGGATACCTCTTATTTTATGCTTTTTTTCCTAGGTTGCAGTATAAGGTTTTTTCCTCCCTTTCCTTTTTGTAGGAAATACCTTCTCTACCCTTGCCGGTTTGGTGTTTGACTGGACCTTAGTGAAAGATATAGATGTGAATGGATTCACAGACTCCTACAATTCATTACGGTAATCTCTCTTTTGTTAATTCTTTTCTCATCTCCTCTAAAAATCTGCTACACAGACCACCAAATGTCCCCAAAAGCCATTTTTAGAATGATTACGCTGCTTCTGTTATTACCTTTTGCATTTTAATTACTCTGTTGAGGCTTTGTTGCTTATTGCTTTTTGTCTTTGTTGCCTTCAGGGTGCTTAAATTCTCAGAGTCCACATACACTCCTCCTGGATACATATCTGAAATGGAGCGAGTGGGCAAACAAGGCGACGTCATTCTGGTGTCGGGACTGAAAACAGGACATGCTAAGTTAAAGGCCAAAATACAAGAGTCTCTGTATAAGGTAAAAGCTTTATTCATAACTTTGCAGAGAAATTGTTTCTCTTGCTAATAACATATGGGGTTTCTCACTAGACATGCACCAATCAAAGATTGTAATTTGCCAGGTTTTCTTTGATTGGTGCATTCATGAATCAAAATTATGAACTCCCAACATCTCTGGTCTTTAACCGGCTCAACTAACAGCTTGTTCTACGATGCTCTTTTTAGAGTTTAGTTAATATATAAAACTGACATATGCTTTTAAACATGCTTAAATATGTTCTTTGTACACTTAACAGAAGCTGGAGAACTTTTTTTGTGTTATCTGTAGAAAGAAAATTAAATTTGAGTAGATAAAAATTGGCAGGTCAGACCTCAAAGAAAACTGTGGATGACTGTCAGCCAGGAGAAACCTGATCGATTTATTCTGTTTCTTAGTTCTGTTACTTCGTCCCTCTGTGATGGACTAAAATGTACTCTTAAAAATAGCAAAATGCAACGCAATTGCAGGGTCTTGTGCAATGCTAAAGTGAAGACCAAATAAGTTCTTCAGCCTTTTCAGATCATTTGTAGCTGTCGTTGTAGTTAAGCTGACAAAGCTTTTAAATGTCACATTGTGTTATTTCTCCATTTTATAGCAAACAATTTTGTCACATGTGATTTGATTTGCATTAGATTTTTTTCTTCTTCTTCTTTCGGACACTTTTGAAACTTGTAACCGTTTCATTTGGTTTATTGACGCGGGAAACTAAAGCTTTGTTGTTCTGTCACCATGGTATCCATGCCACAGGATGTGGGTGCTGCTGAAGTGAGACTGCTGATTTTAGAGAACATCCTGCTGAGCCCTGCACACGATGTCTACTTAATGGCAGGAACTTCCATCAGATACAGAGTCCTCAAGATCAGACAAGGCACTATCACAGGTGTGAATATCTACCATGGTTTTATCTTTAAACTCATGATGCCATACAGTTCCTGGTGTTAGATCCACCTACAAATGGATTTGTTGTTCAAGTGAAATGGAAGCTGAAAGACTTTGAAGTGAGGACTGATGTCATGCTGTTTGAAATCCACTATCTTGGTCTGTTTGTGTGTGTTTCTCCAGAGCTCACAATGCCTTGTGATCAGTATGAACTACACCTTAGGAACAGTGTGGTTGATCCCAATGGAGACCCAGCTGTCAGCGTGGCCTCCCTTGATCAGACTACCTCCAAAGTTACAGGAGTTCAAATGGGACACATCAATGTGGTGTTGGATCACAAGAGTATCCTTCTGATGAAATGCACCAGCAGCTGAAGTTGTAGCAGTTGGTTTAATGGGCCATTTTTTTTTTTTTATCAAGATGCACCAATCAATCGCAAGAGATTGGATCTTAAAGCGAATATGATTGATATTGACCAGGAATAGTGTGATCGATGCATCTCTAATTTTCTATCATTCAATTATAATTATGCATTTCATAGCCGAAGCTCTCATTCATGTCTACCTGAGGAAATTTTCTTTAATGGCTTCCATAAAGGCCTTCGAATGCAAGGAGTGTCTCGCCTCCCCAACAGCACTCTCTACGTTGTTGAGCCAGCCTACCTCGGTCCGTCTTTCTGCTTTAACACATATTTTAATTTCCTTGTTTAAAGTTTTAGCTGACCTTTTTTTTTTTTTTTTGTCTCTGTATTTAGGTTTTAAAATTAATCCAGGAGAAAGCTGGGTTCTTGAAACAGGCAGAGTGTACAACATTCTTATTGAAGTGTTTGATAAGTCTGGGAACAAAATTTACCTCTCTGACGTAAGTGCAGATCGATGAGATTCCATGTCTGAAAAAAAAAGAAAAACAAAACAAAGAAATATAGCAGTTTTCTAAGTTGAACAATTTATTTTGATGTTGCAGAATGTCCGTATAAGCACCGTTTTCCCTAAAGAGTATTTTGAGGTCCTAGCGTCTTCTGTGAATGGATCATATCATCATGTCAGACCTCTCAAAGACGGTCTTACTCTTATTGATGCTACCCTAACAGCTGTTGAAGATGAAGTGAGTTCTTTTGAACCGTCGCATCCTTGTTTTTAACCTTCCTCACTGTTCATCCTCCTCATGTTGTTGAATCTGATCATTTCCTGTGTCCCCTGTTCTGCTTCAGAATGGAAAAGTCCATGCACTCGTCAACCCGGTGCACAATGAACAGGATGTGGAAATTTATAACCCTATAGTCCTCACTCCCAGTATCCTCACGTTTCCATGGCAACCAAAAGTTGGAGCATATCAGTACACAATAAAGGTAATTATTCTCTTTCAGCCATGCTGCTCGGAGGGGTTTGAAACTAATAAAGGGTACAATATTAAGCCCAGTTATTCAAACTTAAAAGGAAACTCTAAATTATTTTGTTCTTGGCATACTAGCACCATGACTGAGAGTGAGATCAAATTAGGAAATGTGGTGTGTTTGCATCTGATGAGGTATTCTCTGTTGCTCACTCCAGGCAACTGGTGGAAGTGGAAATTTCAGCTGGACTTCATCAAATACAGATGTGGCCACAGTGACTGTGAAAGGAGTGATGACCACAGTCAGTGACATTGGTGTCACTGTAATTTATGCTCATGATCTACGTAACCCACTTCACTTCGGACAGATGAAGGTTGGTTGAAAATGACACGTCAAAATTATTGTGGCACAAAGGTTGGCTAATATTTGGATTTTTATTACTTTTTTTATCTGTTGGTCATGCAGTAACTTTGTCGCAAAGCTTGCAGAAACAAAGCTGGTGAATGTGTCGCCTCTTGAGGGCTGACTACAAATTCATATCAAACTTGTAAAAACATTTTGAAAACGATCCAGCCAAAAAGCCTCTCCACTTCACTATTGCACGTTACTTTGCCCCATCACACAAAATTATGCTAAAATACTCAGATGTTACCATTGTAACTTGACAAACAAAATGGAAAAGTAAAATGTAGAAGTTACAATTAAACATTTGCTGTTACTGATCTTCCTCTATCATTCTCCCTGCTCAGGTTTATGTTGTTGAGCCTGTTGCCATGGACTTTGCTCCGTGTCCAGTAGAAGCCCGCCTGGGCCAAGATCTGGAACTGCCCCTCCGGATCTTTGGTTTGCTGGAGGAGTTGGAGATGGAGCGAGTCATGTTGAGCGACTGCTCCCACTTTGATCTGCTGGTTGAGGAGGAGAACCAGGGAGTGTTTGAACTGTTAGACGGTGAGTCTTGGTGATTTGACTAGGTCGGACAGTAACAGAGGCGTTTGTGCCAGATCTTCATGTGAAGTGCAAAACGAAAGAGAAGCACATTGTAAAGAGCCTGTTAGAACAAATAGAGTTGGTGTTGAGGAAAAGATACTATTTTAACTTGCATGACTGGGTATCTTTACTTTTGATTCTTCATTCTTTTGCGCATTTTGTAAATCTAGGCAATGTGCCAAGTTAAGATGCACTGATTGCATTGGCTGATTTTCTTCTTTCTTTTTTTCTTTTCTTTTCTCCTTTAACCAGCCAATTGTGATTTATGCTGCCTTGTTTTATTTCTGCCTGAACTGAATGAAGTCGTTAAAGTTCATAATAAAATGTTTGCAATGCAAACTCTTGGATTTTCCACAAAATGACAATACACTAGAGTTTTCTCTCTACTATTTTAATTCTATAAATAATCCACCCTAAGTGTGTCATCTTTTAAGTGGCAGCCATCTAGTTTTTTTAAAGTAGCAGAACAACATTCCTTGAAGCTGCCAGCAGCCAAGTGAGCTGCAGATATTTCTGTCGCGTTTGAGATGAGAGACAACTACAGAAGAGCAATTGTCTTTTTCCTATTTAAAGTTGTCATTTTAAATTATCTCATCCTTTGGCTTGTCCCTCTGCGTTTGGTTCTTCCTCAGGGAGGCTGGCTCCTGGCCAGAAGCACTGCAGTGGAGTGCAAGCCAAGGCCCTGACTCCTGGCTACACGGTGCTTACTGTCAGCTACACTCATGGCAATGTGCATCTCAGTGCCAAGATCACTGTTGCTGCCTACCTCCCTCTCAGAGTGAGTCTTGCAATCTTATCCTTTCAGGAATTTGCTAATTATGAGTTTTGACCATGGCATTTTAATCAATCTGTGCATGTTGCAGATTGATTAAAATCTGTAATATGCCAGCCTGAGATTTCCTCAGGCTGGAAAATCATCTTAACAGTTTTGTTTTGTTTTGTTTTGCTTTTTTGTCTTTCTTTATTTTATTTATTTATAATTTCTCAGTAGAAAAAAAAGTCTAGAAATGGGTTGAGCTGTTTTCTCTCGACTTATTTTAGTTCCACATATTGTCTTCATAAACAAATTAAAAAAAATTATTTCATGTCTAAGAAGAAATAAAATAAGTTCCTGAATCCTTTCAGATTTTATTCTTTTCCAAATTTTGTAAAATTATTTAGTGAAATGCAGACCCCATTAAAGCAAAAATAATGAATTGTTGCTGTATAATTTAACATTATAAAGAACTAAGTATTGTTTGAGGAAGTGGGAATAAATTGTTTCACAATATTTATATAATTATAGATGTAGTGTGCATCACTAAAGTTTTAACCATTAACATGTTTGAATCTCTTTTGGGCTCTGCAGTTTTATTTTTTGTTAATGGTGTGTTATTCTTCAAATATTTCAGATTTCTTTGCAGTGTTGCTTCATTTATTTTTGCCCTGGCAGCTAAAGATTGACCCATTTTCTTCTTGTGATGAGCAGGGCCATGTTTTTCATGTTCTCAGTTTTCCATCAAAGTTCCTTTTCACAGTAAAATGATCTGCAACATACATTAAACACTTTCTTTAGGTTGTGTTTTTGTAAAGTTAAAGATCTATTTCTTGGATTTTCACTGTTATCTTGAAAGTTTGTTCATCCACTCACCCTAATAATCTAACTTCATTTTAAGGCCTTTTTTTCTTCTTTTAATTTCAGAACTTACTAATGAAATCTTGTCATCTTTCAGGCGGTTGACCCCGTGTCTGTGGCTGTAGTCACGCTTGGATCCTCCAAAGACATGTTGTTTGAGGGAGGACCACGTCCTTGGGTTTTAGAGCCCTCAAAGTTCTTCTGTTCTTCACGAGCTGAGGATGAGAGCAGCGTGAGCCTCGATCTGATTAGTCCTTCCTGCCAGAACTGCAATCGTCACTGGCTTAGAGCAACCTGCAGGGTGCTGGGAGAACAGGTAAGGGTGATGGAAATCATTGCAGTCCCAGATTCTCTACTTTCTGGCACTAAAACAACCTAAATTTCTTTAAGTAAAATCAGTAAAGTAAAATCTTCTTAAAGTAAAATCAGACAATTTTTTTTGTTCTTTAGCCGTATTATATTTGTCATCTCAACTGTCACCCTCTCATTCTTTAGGTGTTGGAGATTACGGTGGGGAACAAGGCCACTGTGACCAATCCATTTCCAGCTGTGGAGCCGGCAGTGGTCAAGTTTGTTTGTGCACCTCCATCACGGCTCACACTGGTGCCAGTTTATACCAGTCCACAGCTGGACTTAGCCTGCCCTCTGATGCAGCAGAATAAACAAGTGGTGCGTGAGGTTTAAAAATGGTTTAGCATGCTAACTTTTAATCAGTAGGTTGTTTTATTTATTTATTTATTTATTTATTTATTTATTTATTTTTTACAGGTTGTTTAGATAGAACAATAGATTATTGTAACAAACAGTTAAACTGCTAATGATTTATGTTGCATTTTCAAAACTAAATTTGTAAAATTTGTTCTAATGTTTTGGGTGTTTTTTTTTTTTTTGTGCTCATTTGTCAGGTGCCTGTTTCAAATTATCGGAACCCGGTGTTGGACTTGGCAGCTTTTGATCAACAAGGAAGGAAATTTGACAACTTTAGCTCTTTAGACATTTTGTGGGAGTCATCAAAGGGGTCCCTGGCTAGTATTGAGCCCACTATGCCCATGGACCTGCAACTGTTTGAAGACAGCAAAAAACAGATGAAGCTACATGGTAACTTTTTCTTTTTTATTAAGTGGTGTATGATTGTCCAGGTTTGAAAATACCTTCTATGCATCAAGTCCATTTGTAAAGGAAATTTGAGTGATAGCTTTTAATCTGGTTCATTTTTTCTGGTCAGGACGTCAGACAGTTCTTGTCCATCAACAGACAGGAATTGCTGCCATTACTGTGACAGCTGTTGGATACCAGGTTCCACATCTACAAGTTGCCAAAGTTCCCAGTCCTGTAAGAAAAATCTACTTCCATGTTCTGTACAACAACCCCTTTATAAGATCACAACAAAAATGTGTGTAACATGTTGCTATGAGTATAATTTTGACTGAAACATAACTTAATCTCACTTACAGTTGCTGCTTTGCTCTTTGTAACATTCAGGACCATAATCAACTTCTGTTTTTGACTTTCTATGAAGCTTACTGGAAATTGCCTGTGCTGTAAGCAACCATCAATTCTATAAGTGTGCAGAAAATCGATGACATTGTTCACAACTTCTCTACGCCGATTGCCCCAGTTGAGATTCAGCCAGAGAAATTGTGTTCAATGGAAGAAAGCCCAGACAGAGCACTGAAGGGAGATGAAAATCGAGTGGAATTGCGTAGGAAGACAATGAACAGGCAATGCCCAATTAAATCACCAGATAAATCAGGCTGGCACATATATATATTTTTTTTTTTTGGTAGAGTGCTGCAGCACTTGCAAACCATGACTATTGCACATATGGACCACTGCTACAGAATTAGCAGAATTGTAACTAATCTTTTATAGGAATGACCCAAATAATATCACATAAACCCATACCATTATGTCCAGACATAGTCTGGTTGCTTGAAACTAAAATTGGAACCGATGGCATGACCTACTTTGATTAACTGTAGCAATTACCCGGCTGGATGACGGCACTCAGCATTGATATTTCACTCCCAAATAGTCAGTTGATGCTTAAATGTGACGGCTGAAAGAAGCAAAACAAGAGTGATGTCACTGCAAATGTAACATACACCATCCTCTCTCTGTGGAAAACTGAATTCATCACACTTGATCCTTATATACAGTACATGCATTATTCTGAATGGGAGTTAATTGGGAGAAGCACACTTGCTTCAAAGGCGTGACAGGACTTGACCTTCAGACTGCTGAAGGGTCGGTTAGTCACTCAGTAACACAAAGCAGCAATATTCTAAAGGCTACTAAATTAGTGTGTTTATTCTTTGCATCACTGTGTAAATGCATTAACAATATGCAAACAATTTGCTTTTGTGAATGAAAGTCAGATTCTAACAGGTTGAATACGCTTTGCTTTCCTGGACAGTATGAGCCTTTGACACCTGTCTCTGCCACACTGGAGCTTTTGTTGGTTGAAGATGTGAAGGTTTTTCCTGAGAGAGTGACTATTTATAACCACCCAGATGTGCAGGTAAGAGCAAAATTATCACTGCTGTTTATTTGCATTGCATTCTTCTGTTATCTGTGCTTTTTCTGCGCCGAGCACAGACGGTCACACTGGATTATATGAAACGTTCACTTGTAAGTTAGGGATGTATCTGGGCCACTCATTACATTGATTTAAAACTTTAGGTTGTGCTCATTTCAACAGTGACTGCTGTGTTCAGTATGAAGTTATTAGCCTATAGCTATTTAGGAAATCAATCTGGATTCATCAGTAAAATCTTAGTCACTGTAGGTGTAATTATGTTTCAGTGATTCAAACATTGTTTTCTTTGCATCCACTAAACTCACAAGGTGCTGCTAATATCAGATACATTAAGGTTAACAGTGTGGCATGCTCAATCGAATACAGATATATTTTACTTAGCAGTAGTTAATAAATGTCACCTCGAGGCACATTATTAGAAAAACTGGTTCATTTTAATTCCAGCTGTACAGAAATACACAGAATCAAATTCATATCTGTTCAATTCAATCATAGATGGATTAGATTCAATTACACTCAGTACAGCAAGATCCTATGTATAACACAGGACTGATTACGTATTATGTCTGCAGCAAACCTCTACTAATTGGATCATAGCAAGCATGTGGCGATAGTAGGGGGGAACATTTTGCTTTTTAACAGGAATGACCCTCCAGCAGAGCCCAAAATGTCAATGCAATTAAAGTTTTGTATCACAAGCTTATGTCATTATATTCAAATTGCAACAAAGTAAATGTAGTTTTTAAGTAAAAATTAAGTCCAGAATATTAAGTCATAGAAAATTAGTATTCTTATATAGGTGTGTGGGATATCTCATGGTCAGTAAAAGGTTTTGTAAAAATGTGAGTGTCTGCAGGAATCCTCTCTTATGTCACTCACAGGTTAATCTGTGTGACTGAAAAGCATAAAAACTTTCGATATTATAGAATTATATTATAGAACTATGTTCTTAATGTTTTACTGTGTTTTGTCCTGCAGTTGGATCTGACTATGCAAGAAGGTTCAGGGCACTTTTTTATGAACACCAGCGTGAAGGGGATTGTGGATGTGGTGCTCCAAGATGCGCAAGGCGAAGCTCGGGTAAGAAACATCTGCACTGCGTTCATGGCAAGTTGTCTGCAGCCGGACAATGCAAAACTGGTGGCGTTAACTATTACTTCCCTGCATATAATCTGAAATGTAACTGCACCTTTGCCTGCAGAATGATTGTTCTTCTACATTAACTATTTTCTTGTCTCTGTCCAGGTTTCTCCGGTCCGTACAGGGACAGTTTCTGTGATGGTTCACGATCTTTGTCTGGCTTTTCCAGCGCCTGCCAAAACAATAGTTCATGTTTCTGACATCCTGGAGGTTAATGTCAGAGTAGTTGACAAGGTCAGTTGAACTCTTTTATCATTTTAGCATCAAAGCCCTGCTACACCACATTATCTTTATTATCATTACCACAAGTACCATGAAGCGAACCACTGATGTGTGGAGATTAAATATGGTTTAATGGTCTCCATGTCACCTTGTCCTAAACTACATGCAGATTCTTTGCACCAGTATTTTGTCCCTCCTCATAATTGTAATTCATCTTGATTACAGGTGCAGATTGGCAAATTTGTTAAAGCTTATGTCAGAGTGTTGGACGATAACAGGAAGCCCTTCTCAGCCAGCTATTTCCAATCCATGAAATTGAAACTCAAGGCAGCCTCTGTAATAGTTTCTCTGACGTAAGTAATTAGAAACGTTATTTATATGAAACAATTAGCAATGGCTACATTTCTATAACTCTCCCTGCAGTCCTTTAGCAGAGCTGACAGAAAGTGACACGGCAGTGTTCCGGGTGAAAGGACTCTCCATCGGTCAGACCACCCTGTCAGCTGTTGTTGTGGATAAAAACGGGAGAAAAATAGCCTCAGCACCACAGCAAATTGAGGTATAATTTTCAGAAAGCAGGTTCATATTTTTTTTTTCCGGTGGATGTTAAAAGAAGTAACATTTCACTGCTTTTTATAGGTGTTTCCGCCTTTCAAGCTTATTCCCAGGAAAATGACTCTGTTAATTGGAGCAATGATGCAGGTAGGTGTGGTAAAATGGAAACATGGCACCGGTTCATCTTGCAAAGCGAGTTTCTCGCCACTTATCTTTCAGAATTACTCATCTTTACCTTGACGTCCCTAATTGAGGTTTTTTCGCTTCACCAAATAAAAAAAAAAAAAAAAAGATGTTTACTATGTGGCCTCCTAGGTGCTGAAAATCTTACTTCTGCATTGCAGGATGTTTTGCATCTCTAAAGCTGGAATTTTAAACATTTATGTTTCAACAGGCCTGGCCCTGATTACTCCAAATGAGCTATTCATTCTCTTTTCACTCTTGTTGCCATTGATAGATCACATCTGAGGGTGGTCCTCAGCCTCAATCCAACATCCTGTTTTCCATTTCTGATGAGGAAATCGCTTCTGTTAATACTGTGGGCCACGTTAGGGGAGTCTCTGTTGGGAATGTTACAGTGACAGGATTGGTCCAAGCTGTTGATGCTGAGACTGGGAAGCTTGTGGTCATATCTCAGGTAAATGGTAGTGGATTGAGCTGTGTATGCATTTCTCACCTTTAGCTTTAAATCTAATTTTCCTTTGACTGTAGGATCAAGTAGAGGTCGAAGTTGTTATTCTGTCGGCCATTCGAATCAGAGCACCAGTTACAAGAATAAAGACTGGAGCACAAGTATGGTTATTTTTGTTTATGTTTATATTTGGCTCTTTCTCCAAGTACTCTTTACAACTTTCTGAGGTTCTTTGTTATAAAATTCAAATATCATCTATATTTGTGTGTGTGTGTGTGTGTGTGTGTAGATGCCAGTATATGTGATGGGGCTGACCAATAGCCAGACGCCCTTCTCCTTTGGCAGTGTTGTACCTAGTCTCACTTTTTCTTGGTCTACCACTAAGCGAGACATTCTGGATGTCCACTCCAGGCACACTGAGGTATTTCTTCCTTTTCTTTTATCTAAAACTGCTGGTTCAGATCTGGTTTAAAGAAAATAATTGTTCAGGGTTTCCCCCAGAAAACTTGCAAAGCTTGGTAGTAGGGGAGTCATTCTGCACCCTACATTAACACTTAACACTACCTAAACACTTCAGTTGTTTCATCCTAATGAAAGTGTTCAATATTTTTTGATTGTTTATTTGTGACTTTTCATTTCCTGAAGTTGTTGGCATACAGACCGGTGAAGAGTCGGTGATTATGGAGGCTAGTCTTCCTATGTGTTCACATACTGACCGCAATATGTTGCCTTTGTACTTCCAATCATTTCACCAAAGAGACTCTTTAACCCGTCTTTGCTATCACTGTTAGTGGTGTTAAAAAAAACCTAATAAACAAATAATGCTTAGCCTGGTTTGGGCGCAAGTAAAGCCTGGTGGCCCGCCAGGCTCATAATACACTGGAGAAACCCTGCTATTAATTTTATGTTATGGATGAAGGGGGGTGGGATTGAATAAGGTTGCACTTTGTTCACGTTTTCCAACATGTAAAATAAATCTTCACATTTCTACTCTTTCTTATACTGCTTAATTTATTAAGTTGTTTTATCTACTATCCACACAACAGATACTAGTGCTGAATATGAAATATGCACTCATTGGCATTCATTCATTAATTATTTTGTTTGAACTGTTTTCTTGCCAGGGTTGAATGAGTAAACAACATACAACATAAGTGATTCTAAAAAAAAACAAGAAAACCTGCCTTAAACTAGAAGATGCTGGAATGAGTTGGACTGAGAATCGGACTCTTACATGTATTTATACCAAAAACATCCAGTACATCCCTGTTAGTTTGGTTCGGTACACAGCAGCTTTTTGGGTACAAAAAGTTTCCATGTTCTCTGCAGCAAATGACTTGTGTATATGGTTGAGCCTATATGTCTAAATTTGAACTAAATTGGAGAAAATTCTCATGTTCAGAAATGTACGTTTAATTGTTGCACCCTTAGCTGAGAGAGATTCAAATCCATTAATAAAAACTCATATTAGCAATATTTGTAGCCACTTCTGACCCCAATTTGATACCTTTTACTGTTAATCGGCAAATTGTTGACTTTTAGCCAACATGACTAAATCTTTAACTGTTTAATTCTATTTAAATGTTAAATTCCAATTGCTAAATATATTATGTAGCTTTTGTCCTATTATGAGCTGAGGAAATGCGCCAGTTAACTTTGTTCTGTTGTCACATGCTGTTTCTGTTGTTGAACCATATCTATTTTGGGCACTGTCTTCTCTTTGATCCTTTTTTCTGATTAAATTAAGATAATGTTGTCTCTCTTACGGTGGAGTTTCTAGAACCCTGTACCGCTCAGCCCAGCCGCTTCCTCATTAATAGCCTCCGTCTTGCTCCTCGTTTCTCATCGCTGTTGTCTTTTTTATTAGATTTGCTGCTATTTTTGCCATTCTTCTGATGATCTCTGTCTTCTTCAGGCTAATGTTGAACTTCAGCCAGAGCATAATTTTGGCATGACGGTGACGGGGAGAACAAGAGGCCGGACCGGGCTGAAGGTGGTTCTCAGAGTTTCTGACCCAAATGCTCAGCAGCTGGAGGGAAATGTTTTGGAGCTCAGAGATGAGATCCAGATCCAGGTACGGTGGCGACACATACGGGGGGTAATCTTGTGTAAGAACTGTTCATCTTTCATCTCAGCACCAGCATTATAAATAATTTAAACCTGTTTTATGCACCTCTCTGCTCGTCGCCACTATGCTCCCTGCTGCTTTATAATGTTGAAAGCTTTCTTTGTGACAGCAGAATATTGAAAATGCAGAGGTTTGAAGGATCTTTGAAGAGATAACACTGCAGATTAGTTGGAGCTGAATGCATCTGGCTTCCGGCTGTAATAAACCATGACATGTCACTAGTGCAGAAACATCAAAGGTCCTCTAATAATTTGAGTTTTAACGCTCTTCTTTAATCAAGGTCTATGACAAGCTACACGTGCTTCATCCTCAAGTGGAAGCCGAGGAGATCCTGATGGCTCCAAACTCTGCCCTCAAGCTCCAAACTAACAGGTGAGTCATCTGTTCTTGTTGCACAGTGTGTTTAGTGCATTATTTATAAATGCATAACGTCATAGAAACATGATGTGGTTGTTTTTTGTTTTGTTTTTTTCCCCCTGTGTCTAACAGGGATGGGATGGGTGTGCTCTCCTACCGGATGCTGGATTGCCCTGACCAGCTTGTTGTTGCTCAAGTTGACAATAAGGGCCTCCTCTCATCTGGTTCTCTCACTGGGATGTGCTCTCTACTGGTCACCTCGCAGGAGATTTTCGGTGTCAATCAAACTCTCATCCTCACTGTGAAGGTCAGCTCAGTTAGTTGCACAAAATGATTTTTAGGATTTTTGCTTTTGTAACCTCTAGCCTTTGGAGAGTAATGTTGAAATCCATCTAACTGCCTGCCAAAAATTCAACAAGGTTTTAAAGGCTTAAATTTATAAATCTTGATTTTAATATTTATTTTTTTTTTAGAAATAATAAAAACAAAACAAAAAACTTATTTGACTGGTAACAGTTGTGTTGATATTGTTTTTTTGAGGCCATTTTGAAGTAATATATTGATAATGGCCTTATAATGGAAGTTTGCCCTCTCAAACACTAATAAACTTTAATTTTGTCCAGAACACTCCACACTGGAGTTGGATATTTTAAATATTGAAAATTTAACACAATAAATAAAAACTAAAAATCACACAACTTAAGCCAAGTTGTGTGTGATTATGATGTCTCTGTAAATAAAATTGCTCTTAATAAATATAACGTAAATTATGGAGCCCATTTTAATTAATCATGCAGTTAACTGATTAATTGCTTATTGACAGAGGCTTAATGGTTATGCTGTGGGAGAACCATAAGCTGTTATGGGTATTTTGATCAAATAGAACATTAATAAATCAATTACACACTATAACATAAAAGTGAAAAATTAATCATATTAAAATCTACAATATCTGCTTGCATTATGGTGATCACCCTTAAACTGTTATTTGTTGAAGCACTTTTTGATTGAGTTTTGTCATCACTGATGCTGATCGTCAATGAGACTTGCAAGAAGAAACAAAGCAAACCTGCAGGATAAACACAAAAAATTGATGAATGTAGCAAAGCAAACAGCCCAACCAAAAATGATAGAATCTGGAATCTTGATCCCGTTTGGCTTTGAGTCGGTTGGGCAAAACTTTCCAACTTGCATGTAAAGAGCTCCTCCAGGAGCCAACAACTTCCTGGGAAGGAGCTGTTAGGAGGGCCTGATCAGCCAATCAGAGGCACACTTGCTTGACTCATGTGTTCACTTGGTGCTTGTTAGCCAATAATCAAAATCTTCTTTTATTTATTTTTTCCCCACTCCACATTCTGTAAGTAAACGGCCAGGAATGCAAATAATTTATCATTTTAGATTAAATATAATCTCATGCCAGCAGTTGCTGCTTTGTACTCAAGGTTCCCAACATGGAGTCATTCTGTTCATAAAAAGGCAAGCTCACCTTCAGAGTTGAACATGTTATTCACTGTATGAAGGTAATTAATCATTAAGTAAAATATTTCAACTTATAAATTGGAAAAAATAATTATTAATTCCAGAGGTTCTGAGACAGATATTTACAGGCATTCAGATATTTCTTTGGAGAGTAGCCTTTCATGGTGATGGCATTCATCTGTATCAGAGATTTAGGATGATAACTGCTTGGGATAAAGGTTGTTTTGGCTAAATCAATGACTTTTTAAAGGACCTTGTAGCAGTTAAAATGTAAGGGTAGCTCTATTGTGTTATGTTCTTTAAATAAGTAGGTCAAAAAATATTTGTTGTATTTTCTTTTTTTTTTAACTTGCAGAAACGTTTTAAACTTTTTAACACTAAATCTGTGCTGAAAGGTTTCAGATAATCTTTTATTGAATAGTGCTAAAAACTGCTGAACAAGAATTAAAAAAAAAAAAGAAACATTCACACTGCTGAGAAATATGAGCCTCCTATTTATGTGGCTTCCCTTTTTGTTCCCAAGCTTTTGAAGTGACAGCTGTCAGCTCCGACTGACTGCAACACCAACCTCTTTTATTTGATTCCTCAGGTGGTTCCTGTGTCCTACGTCCGCTTCAGTGCCAGTCCGGTGCTGAAGACACTCACTAGAGAGGGCCTGAGCGCCTTTCCTCTGGGAGTCCTGCTCACCTTCACTGTCCACTTTCATGCCAGCACTGGAGAGGCCATGCACAGCTCAAACTCCCAGCTTACATTTTCTACAAACAGGTCAGTCATCTCTTATCTTGACATCCCAAATTAAAACTTTTTGACAGAGTTTGAAAAATGATCACATTAGTCTTGAAGCCAGAGAAAAATGATTCAAATGACAAAGGTTGTCAAAGTTAACTTTCCTTCTTCTGCTGGACACATAAATCAAGTTATTTTTTTTTAGAAATTTGCTTTTCAATGTTGTCTTTTATTGTTTTTCATTCTGCTTTCTGAGATCAACAATATCCTGCTTTTAATACCGTAAAGCACATGTACTACTTTCATGTGTATCATGAAAGTAGTCTATGACCAGTGCAGAACACAGGAGGGAGCAGTGTTACTTTTAGTGTGTAGGAGAACACATACTACATGATTTTCATCCTGTAGTCCTGCACACTTGCAAAGTAGGATGGGACAAAATATTGTTTAATGGTCTGTGACCTTAAGAAGTTCAGCTTTTTACACTGACTATGCCAACTACAATGTTTTAACGAGGAGTCGGCAGTGCTTGCGTGCTGGAGTACTTATATGTCTTGGTCTCTGTCATATATTATCATGTTGCAATCACAAACTTCATATAATTATTATTTTTTGGTCTCCATGTTTCTGCCTACATGTACAGTGCTATTTACCATGGAAAACTAAGATTGCATATTACCCTCAACACACAGTCTTCATGTTGAAATGTGGTGGTGGAAGCATCATGCAGTGACGATGACCCTAAAACAATAAATAGAAAAAAATAGAGAAACTCTGTTAATATTTTTTCTCTGCTGTAATCTTGTTGTTTTGCACACTGAACTGCAGACATGTCTCCATATGTTGTGGAAAAAGTTTCCTGTTAATTTGCTTTCAACACTATGTGTGCTTCTGCTGACTGGATTTTAAACACTTGTTACTGAAAATGGCTAATTAAAGTCCTCTTCACTCTGTCACAACATCCACACCAAAGGGTGTTGTAACTACCAACTGGAAGAGAGTATAATGATGCAGTCACTGATCAGAAAAACATTTATTTTATTTTTTTTAGTTCTAACTGGTCTGTCCCCAGTTAGGCCTGTCACGATAACAAATTTTGCTGAGCGATTAATTGTCTAAAAAATTATTGCGATAAACGATAATATTGTTTCAAGACCTTTTGACACTGATTTAATGGAAATGACTAATAATGCACGCCATTTCCTGCCATACATAGATACACTTTATTTTCAAAAGAACACA
>NW_015112887.1:410323-418981 GCF_001443285.1 Poecilia latipinna
ATGCCCGATTTTAAAATTAGTTAACTGGACTTGTAGCCATTATTTTGTGCTACAAGTCCAAAATAATGGCTGTGTGGCTGGACACCACACAGCACAATCGAACCCGATCGAACCGTTATGCCTAGGATTTCTGTCGGCTAATGTGTGGTGGTCTGAGGTTTTGAAAATGGGCCGACAATCTGCCGACAACCCGTATCGTGTGCACTGGAGATTACAGTAAGGAAATGAGGAAGGGGGGATCAGTGGAGAGCACCGGAGTTGATCCTTTTTTCATTCAGTGTCATCAACGGGAAGAGAAAAAGGCAGGAAGAGACGATAAAGCCGAGGTCGATAGATTTAATTTATCGTGCGATTAATTGATTGATCGTTTATCGCGACAGGCCTCTCTCCAATCAAGCTAAAAATTGGCCAATTCTGGCCCTGTACTACATATCTACTAATTGATTATTCATGTGAGGGAAAATAATCTTTCAAACTGTTTCAGAGCTAAATTAGACGGCACACTGAAGAAAAAAGCAGCTTAACAGAGCAGCTGGTCATTTACACTTCAATTATTTTTCTTCTGAATAGTTAGTGATACTCTTACACTTTAGTCTTTTGTATGTTCAGTCTGATAACAGTTGCTAAGGTCACCTCAGAGTGTTTCAGCTGCCTCCATGAGGAGTTGACATTAATTTTCCAAACTCGACCAGTAACCTCACCTCAGATTTTCTCCTGAGGAAGGAACCTAAATTAATAGAGGCACTGAACACGGAGTAGAGCTGCTGCTCTTTCAGGGGAGGCGACTCCCTCACCATCCTGCTCAATAAATTGATACGTTGTTACACTGCTACATTGTTTTCCAGTCCATGAGATAATTTTAGAGCCAGAGTTGGAAACTATGTTTTAAAGACCTAATGGTGTGGGATCTGTGAACACTGACCTCTGATTAAATCCTGCAGAGTCTCGGAAGAACCAACAGGTTTCAATGTCTGAGGTTTAAACAGTTGTGCCTTTTTGAAAAATGAGACTTTGTGACAAAATATAAGATGTATTTCTATTCTAAGTGTAGAGAAAATGAATCAACATCCTAAAGTTAAAAAAAGAAAATAAGCCAATAAACATGCCTATAAATTTAGAATAGCAAGCAGCTGTATTGATCAGGTTAGAGGTTTTCTTTTACAGTATATATATATGTATATATATATATATATATATATATATATATATATGTTTTTTAAAACAAACTCATGTTCTTGTTACTTTGTGCCCATCACCTACTGTGGCTCTGTGCTTTCTCTCAGGGATGATCTGGTCCAGCTGGGAGTGGGCCCCACTAACCACTCAGTGACAGTGAGAACGGTCAATGTAGGTCTCACACTTCTGGCACTGTGGGATAATGAAAACATGGGCGTGGCGGACTACGTTCCACTTCCTGTTGATCATGCTATCCATATGGATGAAGCCAATAAACTGGTTGTGGGTGATGTGGTCTGCTTCCAAGCCAAGTTAACAAACCCAGATGGTAAGTGTACCATAAATTGCTCCAAAACATTTGTACACATGTACCAACGTAACATTTAGAAACTGTCAGTTTATATCTATACTCTTTTGTTTTTCTGTTATATTTACAGTTTTCCCCAAATCTTTTTTCTACACCAGTTTTTTTTTATTTTTTTTTTATCGTTTTTCAGCTACATAACTTAATACTTTGTCATTTCATGCTGTATAGAATCGTCATTTACTACCCGATATTTGCAACAGATTATTTTCTTGGCATCTTTTCAGGAGCTCCTGGCACATGGAGTTCCTCTGCAGATGGTGTTCTCCAAGTGGACCCTAAAAGCGGGGCAGCTGTAGCCAGAGACTCTGGCGTAGCGACTGTGTTCTATGAGATATCTGGCGTTTTGAAAACCTACAGAGAGGTAAATTGTGTGTTGTTTATCTCTCATTAAGGAAGATTTGAGCAAATTGCACAACTACAAGTTTCCTTTGGAGATGCATGAATCATTCTTCATCACACAGTAAATATAGTTTTAAAAAATGAATGTGCATGTTTTAAGACCTATAAAGTTTATTCTTCATCCATTAAAGCAAAGTTAAGTGCATAAAAAATTGTTCTTGACTCGTACTGGACAAGAGTAATTGTGAAGACAAGAATAATTTGCTGTGCCTCAGTTTTCAACCTTTTTACTTCATTTTCTTGTGAATTCAACTCAACCAGCGATTCAAAACAAATGCGAGTAGATACAAACAGATACATTAGTAGAATGAGACATGGTGATATTTTGTGTTGAGATTTTCTTGAAAAGCTCATGAGACTCAACTGAACAGTTACAGATAGCATTTCTGTCAAAGAGGTGGTTGAGCTGGTTATTGCTCGTAAAAAAATGTCATAAGAATTATGATTTGTCATATTGACAGACTGAAATGAATGATATGCGAGAGTTAAAAATGCTGTCAGTATTTTCTGGGTTTATTTGTTGGCTCCACGAGAACATAACTCAACATCAGTATATTCAAAAATATGATCATTAGTAGCTTATTGATAAGAATCACACTTTATTTCACTGGTGTCCTGAAGAAGCCTCTTTCAAAATTACTGTTTTTTAAGGAGCAACATTTTTGTTTGTGGAGCTGAGACTGCAGTGACAGCTGCGCAGTTACCAAAATAAAGTTATACATACTTTTGTATCATTTTTATTACCAAAATAAACAGCCCAAATTCTTGTGATAGGAATTTTATTTTCACATCACCCACACCTAGGTTTTACATCCAGTAAAAAGAGAAGAGAGAGGGAAACAGTATGCCTGTTTGTCAGTCTGTACCCACATTTTTTGCCATACTGTTTCAACCTATTTGTTTTTGTACCCCTGAATTAACTATTTCATACCCTTTTACTTAATCATTGTGCATCAGTGCATTTCTCCTAATAGTAAAGTATTAAAATGAGTTATTAATAGAAAATAATAACCATAGAAAAATAAAACAAAACCCTCCTAATTTTTTAACCTTAAACCAGAAAAATTGTGCTTGAGGGGTTATAAACAAATTGGACACCTCACACACAGGTTTTTGTGACTGAAACTGGAACCGTTCTGGCCGGAGATCCAAACAGAAATTCAATTTTATGTCTCAAACTACAACACGACCCAGAACACAATATTATTGGTTCAACTCCAGGGGGAAATTTTGGGGGAAAATGCTTAAGTTGTACACTTTTTTTTTATAGTCTCCAGAAAAACAACGTCTCCGTCATGGTTGAACCCACTTTTGAGCCGTGGAGAGTAAGACTGAACAGAGTGTACACAATGGAAAAACTAATGTTTACTTAAAGATGAATTTGGCGTTGTGGGTGTCTTTTAACATGCTTTGCTTGGTCAAACACAAAGCTGGTTGAAACAGTGGGTGAGGATAAGTATTGACAACGTTATAGTAAATAAGTAAAATGTCAATGCACGGTCATGTTGGTGTCTTTTTTGCCAGTTTTTTCTTTATTTTCCCATCATTATTGCAGTTATTTCTGTTTTCTCTCCTGACCTAAAAGTGTAAGTGTAAAGTGTTAAGTGTGATCAAAGTATGAAATAGGAAAGCTTGTCCATTCCAAACACACACATTGTAAATCTTCCAGCTTGACATTATTTTCTGTGTTTGTTACTCTGTAGGTAATTGTGGAAGCGCCTACTACAACGGCCGCTATGGCTCAACCTTCACCTGTCAGGTCTGGAAAGGAGACAAAAGTTCTTCTTACTACCAGAGAGAGGGGAACCAACCTCATCGGTAAAGATATTTAAAACAGACATCTGTTTTAGAATGAGTAAAAGAAAATGGCGAGCAAGATGAATTTGCTACTAAAATGTTTCTGGATTTAGCTACTTTGGTTTATAGTAAATCTAAGTGTTCAGTTATGTTTTAGCTTTGGCTACATAAAAATAAACAGTGTGAAGAGCAAATAAGCTAAAATGTTTCAGCCAAACTAGAATCTAGAAACAGTCACCTTCTCAAAAGTAATAAACAAAAAACTGTTAATCATTTTTTTTAATTTTTTTTTAATGTATTTTGATAAACAGTAAGTTTCAGCTTGCCATTCTGCTTTACCCTCCAGGAACCTGTTCACCTACCCAGATAGCAGCTATTGCAAAGCTTGAGCCAGAGAAATCTGTCAGCTGCCTTCTCAGCTTCAGCAGCGACACCATCGACTTCTCTACCAACGATGTGTTCAAAACACACACAAGCTTTGACTCCAGTATTGGTAAGACTCGTCTGAATTCAGGTCACAAAGTAGGTTCATGACTAAAGAAGCATCTTAGCACATTTTTCTCTTTTGAGTTACTGCACAAATATACAGTTTTCTGACTCATTTGAACACTTTACATTTGAAGTCATTGTTGTTGTTTTTTTATTTGAGGTTAATAGCCTTTGTTGGATAAAATTGCAGAAGGTTCAAATGTCTGATTCTAATTTTGGTGATGCTTTTGGTTTTCTTTGGCCACTTAAAGCCCATCATTTGGTTTTTACAGCATTTCGTTGTTTTTAGAAACTTTCGGACCCAACCTCATCACTCAGTTTTGCAGCAGATCAGAAAATCTATTCACAAGACCATAATGTCACTTTAACCTCTCATAATTGTCCGTTCTGCTCTGTTCACATTCATTTCTTGTGTTTTTTTTTTTTTTTTTTCTGGTGTTCTGTTCTAAAACATAGAAATAGTACATTTAAATCTAACTTTAACAGCGTTAATGTCTGTACACTTTATGAGAACAGAAAAATACTGTTTACAAGGGCCTAATCAATACCTGCATTGCCCAAGGAATGAATTTAACAGAGGCCATAAAAGGTGTCCGAGTGATGTATCGAACTAAGGAGAGTCCATGTTGCTTGAAAGCACTGATGTAATTGTGTTTGGGGTTTGGGACTCACCCTTGTTGCTTGTTTATCACTGTTGGATCCATTGGGTGTGTATCACTGTACAATACGATGGCTTTCTACTGACTTTCTAAATGTACCATTTGATTGAGAACCTGAGGTTAAAGGTTAAAACTCCAGAAACTCTAGAACAAACTACAGTGTTTAGTTTGTCAGTGAATCTTTTCATGTCACAAGCTTAAACTTGTATGCCGTTTCTTGGACTTTTATAACATTGAAATGTGCAAGCTTGGCAAAATTGTGAAGGGGAATGAAAATGGACAATTAGACAAACATAAAGCAAACTGTGCTAAGCATCGTTATCCTTTCTCTCCTGAGTCGGCATCGTTTCTATACACCTTTTGTTACATAGAGACCATTATTCTTTGCAGTCAGCTCCAGATCAGTCCAACTGGATTGAGAGGAACTGTGAACTTAGTTTTGCCAAATATTCTCAATCAGATTTCGGTGTAGACTTTAACTAGGCCCTTTCAACACATGAATATGTTTTAGTCTGAAGTCTTTTACAGACTCGAACACTTTTCATTCTTGCATTTAGCTCCATTCTTGTTCCAGCAGAGCTGAGTCAGATGAGTGGCCCTTTACCAAACTTGATGGCATGTTGAAGAATAATTCAGTAATTTTTATCCAGCTGTGTTGGAGCAGGGATGCAGTAGATCCAGTAGTTTGTAGTTGCACCATGCTCTTTCAGTTTGCATATGATTGATTGAACAGTTTTCAATGAGATGTTCAAGGCTTGGGATTATGGTTTTCTATCCCTGGCCTGTTGGCTGTGTTGCTTGGTTTTCATAATGCTGCTTGTTCGCTCTTGTCCTCTAACAAACTCTGATGCTTTCACAGAATAGCAAATTTATGCTGAGATAAAATTATACTTGGATGGGCTTTGTTTTTTTAATTACTTGACTTCCGAAGGCTGAAGTTGCAATGAGTTTTATTTAAGGACATCAAATGAAAAATCACTGAATATAAATGTGTTAACTTGCTAAAAAAAAAAAAAAAAACCTATGTTCATTTCCCTATACTGCTACTTTATATCAGTCTATCATAAAATACTAATAAAACAAAAGGTGTAAAGTGACAAAAAAGTTTCTGGTATGAATACTAATTGAGCTTTTGTTCCTGTTTTTGCTCCAGGATTCTACACATGCACAATGACCCTGCTGCCCACGACTAATCAACAGACCCGTTTGCTTAGCGTGTCCATGACCAACCTGCTGGTGAAGGCCGGCCTGGTTGGCAACGTTTTCACCGGAGAGCAGGTCAGCACCCAGCTGCCCATCGAGCCGGGGCTTTACTCAGACCAGACCGAGCTGCTGCTCTCCAACCTGCACCCGTCCGCTGAGTTCACAGTTTACGGCCCCCCCGCCGTTCTGTCCACCATCGAGGTCAGGAGTGGTTCCTTGAAATATGCACCACAGTATTACTCTATGTCAACACGTAGATGTGAGTAAATGCATTTTGTTGCCTTTAGGTGACGTCCACTTCTCCCAGTCTTGTCGTCTACGAGAAGGAGGTTCAGCAAGGATTCCCCAGTTATGCGAAGTACATTGTTAACGCCATGGACCTGCATTCAGCAGTTTCAGCTTCTGTCGACATAAGCAGTGCTTCTTCTGGCCAGAGTTTGGTCATCCCTGTCAGTTTTATTCATGTTAATGATCCCAACGCTGCCAAGCAAGGTCAGTCACTGTTTCTGTGCAAATGTTAATCTGCTGAGTAACAAGCCAAGGGATGTACTTTTTCTTTCTTTTGTGAGCTCTCAGGAAATATAGCAGACGTTAAATTTTACAGAGCTGTATACAAAATTTGATGGGCTATTAAATTTTGACTTAATGTGCTGCAGGTTATTACTGTGTGGGTGTGACTGCCCCTTTTTCCAAGTTGAGGTTTTGGAAAAAGGTGTTCTTTTTACTATTCCACAACCATTAAAAAACGATGGATGTATGGATAGATATTTACTTAACCCATTAAGTAAGTTAAGCATAAGTTATTCTAAATAAGAAGTTGTCTTGACTAGACCTACGGTAAACGAGGACATATTGATGTAATTTGTCAGTGATAATAAATGCAGGAGTGGAAATTTCACACATCTGCAGCACTTTAACAAACTTTAGTTCAATTTCCAAGAACAAGTCAATGTTTGTGTGATGTTCTCAACTCTTCATCAAAGCTTTGACTCTCTTCTCTGCTTCCTTTCTGCAGCTGCTCCTCCTAGCTTCATAGAGGATAACTCCTTCCACAGCTTCATAAACTGCTACCAGATGATGTTCTGCACCTTGTTCGCTCTGCTGGCGGGCACAGCTATCATCATCATTGGTGGGTCACCTCACTTTTTTTGTTTCCATAGTATTGATTTTGTAGGTGGAGGAACTTTTGAAGGAGTATTTTAGTCTTTAGTCAAAGACTAATACAGAATAAGACCTGATGATGTGTTCAGTGTCTAATCTTTAGCTACATCTTTAGCTAAAGATTAGTTGAGCTAGCTTTAGCTACATCAAATATTAGAGGAAAATAATCTAAATTTAATTGGGAAAAGGCAAGTCGGAGAAAATGGCTGCTTCAAAGGGTTGATTTTAGTGAAAATCAAGTTAAAGGTGTTCAGAATCCTCCCACGCTGCCTGCCTTCTGTGGGATATCTCCATCAATCAGATCTTCATTAGCTGGTTAGCTGAAGGATTGGATCTATCTCAGACTGTTGATTCACTCAGACATCCCTCCTCTTCATCTTGAAAGGCAATGTGGCTGCTTGGCACAATGTTTCAGATTGTTTTGCCTCTAAATGATGAAATGCCTGTATATGTTGACGTATGTGTCTCAATGTGAGTACAAGATGCTCCTTCATCAGGCTGCGTTTTTTCATACTCTGTTGGTAAAGATGAAATCAGAATGTGCCAGTTTTATTGGCAGCAGCACATGCATTAACAGAAGTACATCAGCGATACACACAAGGTTCTGCTCAGGGTCACCTTCTCTTTTTATCTTATTATTTTGTTAGAAACTTACTCAAGTTCTCAAGAGATCTATAGTTCAGGTTTTTTTTTTTTTTTTTTTCTTGGAATATTTGTGTATGGCACAGCTGCACATTGTTTGGAAAACAGAAAATTGTAATGTTATTGGTGACTTTTACAATTCTATAAAATGGAAGTAATTCACACCAATCCCTCTTTTCCTTCATCGCAATGACCCCAATATTCTCACTGAGCTTTAGCACAGCAGTCATTAAGATCTGGGTCAGGTGTGGCCAAGGAAGTTGATCATAGTCTGGCCAACTATTCAGATGTTTGTGGAAAGTAGAGCTTTAAAAAAAGGTCCCTGCACACTAAATATTACATCCAAGCGGTTTTACTTATTTCAGTGTTGCACACACTGATATGAGTTTCCTGTTGGCACCTGCAGATTCAAATGTGAGGATATGTTCGATTTAACAGTTCTGTTAGAAGAGCCATTTTAATCTCATTCTAACCTAATATTAAAAGTGGGAAAAAAAAATATTTTATTTTAAAAGTAGAAATAATCAAATAGTGTATAAGTGTTTGTTTGAAAAGTGCTCCGATTTGAAACATAAACCTTTCATTAAAACCTATTTTACTTTGTAGTTCTACTTTCTTTTCCGTTTAGCATGAAAAATGTTTTTTTTAATTATGTACCCCCATTTAACCAGTTTTTTTTTTTTTTTTTTTTTTTTTTTTTTTTTTATTTTTTTTTTAAATAAATTTATTTTTTTTTTTAATTTTTTTTTTTTATTTTTTTTTTTT